>NC_134952.1:34591751-34892064 GCF_965638725.1 Aptenodytes patagonicus | reverse complement strand
GCCTAAAAGAAGCTGTTTGATTTAGGCTGATAAAGGAGCGTGAATCTATGGGTTTATGAAAATCACAAAACTTTTTGATGGCTTCATTAGGAAACACACTATACGAAGCTATCACAGTTGCAAGTAATTGAGAGATCCACAGTGAAACAAGCTCCTAAGCTTTTTCAGAATAGCAGAAACTTGGTAGCGTTCATATCAAACAGCTGTTCCATAATTTAGAAGCGTTTGTAAAGGGTAGACAGCTGGAATCAAGCATTTAGTAAATGTATAATTTTTCACCTCTTACAAAGTTTACATTTCGTATTAATTTTAACCATGTAGCATAATTTCCTTTTCCAAACAAAAACTTCCAGATACTATTTTTTCCACAGCCTAAGTCCCTCTACTTCTTTAAGTTCTAATTAATACTCATAACTTTTTCCAAATGTAGGTCATCTCCTATTTCTCAAAGTATTGCTTATTCTCTGATCCAGTGGGTTGATGTAGATGGCAAACTACTCTCGACTTGGAACTAATTTCTGAACCATCAATTCACCCAATTTCATAAAAAATAGGTATTCTAAGATTTATATTTTCAATGCCAGGATTATTCTTACTCATTTTCTTGAAAACCATTAGAGCTTTTACTTTTCTGTGGCATTTCAGAATTTGATATTAAAATCCCAACATCAGCCATACAAAAAAATGTAACAGCAAACTATGTCTTGTGCATAAAGATTTTGTCTCTATCATATATAATACCTAGAGCAAAATCCTGTGAGACTTGTCCATTGAATTCAAGAAGACCAGGATTAAACATCCAGCCTCTACTAACACAGCCACACCTTCTGAGATCCAATTCACACTCCAAACATCATCGCTGTATTCTGGCACCAAGTTTCGTATTATAAGCAACAACATGGCCTGTCTTTTCTGTTCACTTTTCCTTAATTCACCCTACATTTATTCTGGCTTTTTGCCAGTAGTTTGGGCTCACAGCTTTAGTTTCTTTTATGATTTACTTTTCTTTCCACCTTACTTTATCTAAATCTCTCTTCCAACATTTCCACCTTCCTTATTCTTCCCTGCCCCTCTGTCGTCATCCTTTTCACTACTTTTCTCTGCCTTTTAAAAAATTTTGTCCTTGTCGCCTTGATTACTCTCGGCATGTAGAGTCTGAGCCTGCTACTTCTGAAGTCAGTAATCTGGGGGAGGATTTGGCCAGTATAAAATGGCCTTGCTCCCTTGAATTTTTTGAGTATGAGGTATGAAATGCACATGTAAAATATCATATATTATCATATTGTTTTCTAATATATACATAATATGGAAATAGCACACATAACATGCTCTTCTAATAATCATAAATATAATTGCGCTTTTGGCATAAACTCTGAATAGTTGGTGCATTTGCTCATAAGTAGTAAGGCCACAAGTGTGGCAAGGATTTGACTTGTGATACACATGACCTTGGGTTTTTGATTATGGTACATTCTTATGAAAGTTGGGGCTTTTTCTGTCACTATTTGGAGGAGGAAAGGGTTAAGAGGTCATAGAAAGGGGGGATTTAGAGAAAGCAAAGGTATTTGGATAAAAACAAACAAGCACACAGTCTCTTCATTGCTTTGTTTGTGTTTTCCAGTATTTCTGTCTATGTAGCCTAGTTATGTTAGACCCTAACCTGAAAAGCATTTAACTTTAAGCATATAAGCAGGATTAATCACATGCTTAAAATTAAGCACATGCTTTGGTTCCTTATTGAACCAAGCCCTATGACCCTCTGACTGACTAAAATGGATTAAAATATAATTGCTTTCATATTTCCATCAAAGACAGATTGTGCAAATAATTACAGGCAGTCAGGCTCCTCAAATCAGATATTTTTTTATACTTGTTCTTTAAGCATGTTCATCACTTTGGTACATCAAATACAGTAACTGAGAAAGAAAATTAGCAGATGAGGCTGAATCAGTTAAAAAGAAAAAAATAATAGTACCTTATAATGTTTGCTAGCTTATCATGTGGTACTTACAGAAAAGAATTTATCATCCACAATGGATATTACCACATGTGCATGTGTTTATACATATCTTAGAGTCACTGCATTTCTCTTTTGCTGTTTTAATTCAGTTTTCAAAATGTGCCAGACAAACAGATACAAATAGGACCTTGTGTGATCTGATTAGGCTAGAATGGAGAGTTTGATTTCTTTCCAAAGTCTTCCAACAGTTGACCTGAAATGCATCAAAGCAACTTCCATCTCTTTTGATTCTATCAAGCTGTCCCAATTTCCTAATTTCACCCCATCCCACAGTTGCCACGTCTTTGAAGTTTATTTGTTGTCCGTGGTTTTTTGCTTTCCAATGATTAATTTAGCAAACACTCAGACTGAGAGTGATTTTGCATTTGGCTGTAATTTATTCTAGCTAAAGATCTACATGCTCAGGAAGGAACACTATATTCTATAATTTAAGCGTGCAGAGATCGATATGATAACATCTTTGGCACCGAGTATTGCAGCAGATCATTAATCACCATATTACTTGATGCTTCTGCAATGTTACTAATTGCAACGTGAACATGTTGTACACAGAAAATTATGAAGACTTTAGTATACTTTGATTGCAGAATAGTGCTAGACCTCATGTGTTGAAAGACTTTATAATCAAGATCGAGATCCTGAAGATTTGAAAGGTTATACTCCCTTTCTAACAAATACTGTGTAATTTATCATTGGTATTGTTTCACACAATCAGTCTCGGTTTAAGAAGAAACAAAGTGAAGTTCATACCAAATACCAAACCAAAAATAATTCACTTTTAATCCCTTTCACCACATGCCTACATAGTCATTAGCTTTGGCTCAAGGTAATGAAATTCATATAAATATTGCTAAATATGTTTTCAAAATTCTGTATTTTTCTTAGAATTTTTTTCTAAATGAAGAGGAATGGGTCAGGGAGAACTGGTAAAGAAATTGTGCATCAGCCACAAAGTATTTCTTTAATATCAAAATTCAGCCTTTGATAACCCTTCTTTTGAGACAGCATTTTGTTTACTTACAAGTCTAAGTAGGACACTAACAGGCAAATCCTTTTCTTTACATCAAACTTCAGGCTTGTCACATGGAAAATAAGGCAAATGTTCCCCAAGAACAGAATTTACATTCAGACCAATCCCCAAACTATAAGTTTGGGCAAGTTGCAGGGCTGCAGGACAACTGCCAGAATGTGGGGGTCTCTGTAATGGCCAATGTGCTCAGGCAGCACCTTGCCGTAATGTCCTCATCTTTACTGAATCCAAAGGGCCACGGTAGGGCCACGCCAATACACAACTTTTGAGATCCTGTCCAACCACATGAGGCCCCAGAAAGTTCTTCTTCCTGGCACTTGGAACTATACTAATCAGGAAATTTGGCACTGAGAGGAGTAGGAGGAATCCCACTTCATAAAACAAAGTGAGCAAAAGGGAAAACTTCCTAAGCAGGAAAATCTCTGACATGCAAAGAAAAGTTTAGCGTTTTTTTAAGCAGGTAATACAGGAAAAGAGACCCAAAAAATGCTATGTATCAGTTCAAAACTGTGTGAAATATTCAGTTACTATTTTGATGAGCACCATATAAAAAAATCATGACTGTCATGTTCTTAACATTGCCATAGCAGTGGCGCGTGTGGTTGTCCTATTATTCTGTCTGATGCAGAATTCAAAGCCATTAATCTATCTTTAATAACTCTATAAAGGTTATTGACATTAGTGGTTCTGATACTAGCACATTTAATGAAGAAAACAATTCCTTTTCAGAAGCAGACATACTTTCACAATGGCCCGTAACTCCTTGTTGACAGACATGAACGTGTCACAAGCTCTAAGCTTTAAATTTTAAGACTTCCCTGTTTCTAGGGCCACGTCTACACAGTGATATGCAGAGATACCAGATCTAGCATCAAATGCATTTATTAGCAGAGTTGACAAGACAGTGTTCAAAGTCTAAATTCTTCAGTTGATCCTAAATCTTGAGGACAAGTAGTTGTTTTCTCTTTGTTTGCTCGTCACCTCCTCTGCTGGTATCTCTGTCATTTCTGGGAATCTAGCCTTACTCTGATGGTAATATTTACAAATGAAATCACAAATGCACGGAAATTTTTCAAGCATAAATTACCCTTTAGTGTCAACAAACTTTCCATTATTCAACTGTAAGCTATGTAATTTATTCTTTTCGGACCTCATGTGCAGTCCAAAGTATAAAATACAGTGTCCTTAAAGTGATGAAGGAAGAATTTCCCCCACTGTGGTAGCAATGACATTGTTGGTGAACTTTTCAACCACAATTATTGCACTACTGGTCACGCCCCTTGAAAAGAAAAAGAGATTAGTGTTTGTCTTTGCCTTATGAAGAACATTTAAAGTCAGTAACATTGGGTTTGGCACACAAACAGCTAATATCTATACTTTTTCATTTCTACAGCACTCTTCGTTAATATCATGAACCACTGTGGAATCATCACTGTAACACGTATTCTTTACCATTTTTATAAGTCACAGTTGTTTTGTGCAAAAGGTTAAGCTTGACACTTGTAGACACCTCATTTTTAAGATGGGAAAACACATTGAAGACATTACCGCCTCCTCTAATCCGCTGACATTCCTAGGTCCCTCTCCCATACTGCCTTTCTTTTTCACGCTTCTCTCCTTCTTCAATTCAGCTTTTGGAGAGAACAAAAAAGAAAATTTTCCATACTTTGACATTAACAAATCTCTCTTAACACCTCACACCTCTTCACTTTCCACTGCTGCTTTTTCCAGCTAAGCTAAATGTCAGTGGGAACTCCTTCCTCTACTTGCTAGATATGCCTTACTGCACTCTTTTTTGATGGCTTAAAGAATAGTCCTTGGCTCAAACGTGACTGATTGCCCATTGCTTTGAAATAATCGGTCATCATCCCTTCCAAGGACCGTCTTCTCACGGCCATTGTATTTCTTTGATCAAATGGTCACTCTAACCAGCTGATTCTTTCTGCAACCTTTCCTATGGCTCCACTAGCAAGACAAACTATTCTGTTCACACACAGCAACTCCCAGAGCTATCTCTGGAATCTCATGCTGTCTGCATTCCAGTTTCTTCATTTGACTTGCAGAAATCTCTTTCTGTAAGTCCAGCTAGCTCCTGGCTGACAAATGAGCCCGATACAGACGCACATTGACAGACACATTTTCGACAGTTTGATTTGCATTTGCAGAAGAGCAAAACTAATCTCTTTTTGTCAAAGACTGTTTTCAACAGAGTAGTCACCATACTGAGAGACATTCAATTGGTATATGTCTACACACGTGACACTCCAAAGGACAGAAAACAGAGTAACACTTGCTGCTTTTGTTACCTCTTACTTATATACTTTGAGTCTCTTGAAAATGCAAACCCATATTCTAAAATAAAGCAGGGCATATAGCACATATAATCTAGGAAAAGATTAAGACCCAAGAGCAAAGATTGGGAAGGAAGCAATCTAACTTGTTCACATTTTAATTGATCTGGCCATTCCAATCATTCAAACTGCCAGTTTGATATCGCACAGGACATTCTGCAACACCCCAACATCCTAAGACAGAAATGTCTGTTCTTTTGCTGGTGTCAAATCCCCTTTTGCTGCTCCCTTCTGCTGCTGTAAGTGACATTTCTGGGAAGCACTGTTCTAGACTAATCTCTTGCAAAACCCATCTGCCTTTCCCCCAAAGAACACTAGTGCTTCCTGCTGCCACTCAGGGGAAAACATGGTAAGAAAAATTTCTCTCCTCCTCAGCTACCTCAGTGCTAAAATGATTGAGGCTCTACTTTTACTCTTATACGCTCTCAGTTTTCTGCATGTCTGGATAGTTGTTAAGATACACAATACTCCCAACTCATTCATATCTTGAGGTCCATCTTTGTCTTATTGTCTACATTAAATTTAGGTATTCAGGCATCTCTAGACTTAAATAAAAGGAAAAGCATTATTAGTGTTATCTAAGTCAACTTCACGTCTTATCTGATTTGGTCTCTAAGCTTCTTTGGAAGTGAGATCTTTCTCTGAGTTTCCTAAGGATTACTCAATGCCAACTGATGTCACTAATAATGAACTAGAAAATGAGCAATCAATTACCTTTCTCACTACATTACTTTTATTTCTATGAAGGGACCAGGAGGTTTGTGTTCAGCAGGAAAAGAGCCACATTCCTTTAGCACAAGCAAAATCCAGCATCTGGAATACTAACTGTATTGCCTGACTTTTAAATCAATATCCTGCATGATTTTAGAGATGATGTATCACTCTTCGTATACAATGGACCATCTAGCCCTTCCATTACCTTTCACTCAGAATAAAAGTAAACTATCTATTTCTTGACACCTGACTAGCCTGAAGATGCACTACTAATAGAGTTTGCTACATTGCACATTGGCTTCCTGCTTTGCAGGGGACAGAACTATTCTCAGTCATATACATTTTATGCCTAGAAACCCAGTAAAAAGATAATCCACTAAAATATGTATGTACATGCAACGTAGCAAAAGAAGTCCAATGTAAACACCAACAGACAGAAATATCAAGTGTCCTTAAAAGGCTAAGGTGAGACTTCCAAAACACACAGGAGGTTTTGTTCATATTAATACTTTTTTTTTAATTTATGACATGCAAATTCCCATTGGTATCTGCACAACTAATTTCATACATAGTTTTTAGCTATGGATCTGATTCCTAAAACACCAGCAGAACAGGAGGCAAAAAAGATCTAATGGCCCTTAGCACATCTGTGCTCTTCTTTTTTTCCTTAAAAAAGAAAAAAAAAGCATTACAAAAGGAAACTTTCGCTGCTGGGTCAAATTTAGGTATATTCATGATTCTGTCATATGTAACAGAGGGGTTAAGCTCAGCAAAAGAAGAGCAAGATTCTCTGCTTGAATCAAATGCAACATTTTTCTAAAGATTCCTAGGTTGCCAATAGGAATACTCACCACCTCTTCAGTTTTGCATAGCTCTATACTCACAGAAATACTCTGGGCATCTCCATGATATATACAATTACACTTACACAAACAGATGAGGGAGAATTTTAAAATGGACATCTGAGGTGAGACAAGACGTGCAGATTGATCACCACAGTCAAAGTGCTAATAAATAAGAACCCTGAGTCAAATGTGCCACTAACAATTCACTGCATCAAAGTGGCGTTGAAGAGGGCTCCTCAGTCTTTCAGAAGACTAAAATACTGCTGATTACACTTAATCCCTCTATTTTCAAGAGCAAACCAAATTGTTGGCTGGTGGCTAAACAATTAAAACTCATGCATCACTTCATATTTAGGAGAAAAAGTCCTGCTATTTCAAAGGATTTTTAAATCCTGATGTTTCAGAAGGACTTAATACCAGAGGTTCCTGTACTTGTATGATGTTATTGAGTGGTGCAAAGTATCACCCACACAATGCTGGGCTTCCAAAACCAACCTGAAATCTCCTAGAGAAAGCAGACTGTCTAACAACACTCTTTAAAATCAAGACTTCTAAAAAAAAAAAAACCAAACCATGAGCGTGCAGATATTGAGGCACTGCTGATGAGTAGTTACTTCTGAAAACTCTATATTTATATGTACTTTTCACGTATATGTGTGCATCTGCATATATGCAAAAAATGTCACATACTTAGTTTCCAGCTGCGGTTTTGCAACTGGCACCAAGTTAAGAACACAAATTTCTCACTGATCTTCTTAAACATGTTGCTCTGAGAAAGAGAACTTACTTAAAAACAAAAAGCTAGTTTTAAATACAAATACTTACAGCTTTTGATACTCCTCAGCTAAATTCTCCTGATCAGATTTTTAAAGGCCTGTTTCTGAATTCTATGTCCTTCAGTTAGTAGAATTCAATATTAGAACAACATCAGTTCTGCTTGAATAAGGAATGCAGAGTAGTTGAACTGCACCAAGAGAGTGTGAAAATTGCCATCAATAAGCACTCAAGAGATGCATCTTAAAACTAAGTCATCTCCACAGAATGTTCTTCGTCTACTAAAGCATACTTTATTTCCCCACTTTTAATGCTACTATACTACAAACCACTGAGAGGTGGTTTACTTTCTATGCTGAAAAATTTATGCAACTCCAGTTGTCCTGTTTAACATTATTTCCTCATACAGACCCCTGTGGTGTCTGTAGGATGAACACTGAAAAATATACAGCAGGCTTATACAGGGGATAGTTGATGACTGGCTTCTGTTATGACCTTTACTTTCTCTTGTGATCTATCACTCAGGAAACAAAAGGTCCTAAGAGGCCTCAGCCATTAAGTATCCTATTGCCCTCTCTTGGAATAGTTGGATTCATAGATACAGATAAGTGACATGAATTGGGTCATCTTCATATTTTTATCCCTTGCATTTCTTTTCATGAGTAAAAATGGCAAGTGTCAGTCCACAAATGCAGCTTGTCCTACTCTTTGCCATGCTTTTGTACATTCCTATTGACAGGCAGAGCATGCAATCAAAATGGTTCCCAAAACTTTTTTGGGTTTTTTTGTTTTTAAAACAAGTCTTTGCCTGTTAGAAATGAGACTAGTAGAATGAATGAAGTATAAGGATGGCAGCAGCTTTACCAAAGATGAATGGCTGAGTGAAATAATCACAGTGTTATGAAGGGGCTCGTATGAGCCGAAACTTGCTTGGGTTTGCATTTGTTCCCCTTTTGAGTTTGTTTTTTAGTTTTCTGTGTAAATTAGCAGAAAATCTCTAAGCAAACCCCCCCAGAAAACTTAGCCATCACAATAATACTGAAAAATGTATTCCCCAGCTTCACTGCAATGCTGGGCCATAGTTATTCGCATGTAACTCAACAGACCTTGACTGTGACATGGTACAGTTCATGTAAGTGGAGCAAAGCCCAGAATCATCTAAATGTTACTTGTTCCCAGGTCTCCTCAGAAACAGAGCCGTAGCATACCAGTAAAGACTAATTTCCACAAGAAGCATAAGTGAGGGGAGTACTTTCCAGTGGTCCTTTTCCAGAAGATGAGGATTAGTCAGCTACTAACAGTGCATGACAATAACTTTGTCCTGTAGAATGACATCAACAAAAGGAGCTTACATAACTCAGAAATAAAGCTTTTACAATAGCCTGTAATAGTAGAGCAGATTTTCAGTTACTGAACAAATCATGTCTGTACTAAAATGACTCCACTTTTGATTCCTTAGTGAACAACTCTGAGCTTGAAATGTATGCTAATGAAATATATAAAGGTATCATGGATGCCCCATTATCCAGAGAAATATAAAATAAATTAATACATGTTCTCAAAAGATGGGGCCAGTGCTTTTGGGTAGTCATTCATCGAGCAAGTGCCCGTTGGGGGGCATTTGGAATTTCATATTTGATGGTACTCCTGCAGTGTTTCATTACTTCTGTTCACTTAATTATGTCTTGTCTAAATGATCACTTTAATTTTTTATAGTACCAGATTCTGTTAAAAGAAGCCAGTCATGCAATACTAAAGGCATACAGCTTTATAGCTCCAAGCAGCCGTTAAAAGGAGTGGAATCCCTCTGGACCTCAGTGGAGATTTCAGTGGGCACAAGTGCAACGAAATGTTATCAATTTTGCCTTACTTTTATACAGAACAGGTGTCTCACTGTAGAATATTCCTACAGGTGCTGAGAGAAGATGAACCATACAGACAAGACAACTATTTCACTTTCGAACAATTGCATTAGGCAGTATAGACACAGTTTTGGCACAGCTTGTGTTGCTTTTTCAGTGTTACTGGCAACTTCCTGGAAAAACAAAATCTAGGATTAACTCTTTTCCTGTGTATTTATCTGGGTACATTATATGTCAGTGAAGAGCCACACTTACAAAACATAACCTCCTAGCAGATATGGCCTAAAGAAATAGAGCATTATGATCACAAAACACTTGAAATAATCTCTATATTTTTTCTTCCCCTCAACTGAAAACAGTTGTGGCGGTGGGAGGGTCAAGTTTTTACTTATGTGCTCAACCACATAGGAAGATCTGTCTGCTGGTTCACAGAACATTTTTTTCCACATATAAGAGGATGAAAATTAAAATCCAAAGAGCCCAGATGCACGAGTTGAAATTCCAATCCCACTGCATGATCATTTTGTCCACTGATTTCAGTGAAGACAAAGTTTTACATGGAGTTTATAAAGCTCCAGCCTGTCCACCTTCCTCCATAACACTTGCCATGGAACTTTGCAGCCAAATTCTTGCATCAAGACCATAATCATTATTCAGTCAAGTACGCAAGGGGGTGTGAGGGCAACAGAATAAAGGAAATAGATATTCAGCAAACCTCCACAGCGTATGCAATTCAGAGACATTAATAAGCACAGCGGTGTGGAAAAGTTCAGCAGACCTGTTCCTGCCTCCTCCTCAGCAGTCAATGCTCTCTCTGTGGACCACAGGCACTCTTCTTCTACCATTTGCTAGGAGTGGGAGAATTATTCTGAGCCAGTACTCCAGTGGGAAAGGAGTGTTTGACTGAAAACAATGCTGGTCCTGGGGCTCTCACAGGAAACCTCCAGCACAAAGTCCTGGACAGGCATCAAAGCGTTCAGTCTGTCATACAATTTTTTTCATTTTCATTTGTTTCAATCAAAGGCTGCATTAGTAGAACTCCGATCGTAAAATCCAGTACGACAAGGCCGTCTCTTTTAAAGAATTCATATGCTTCAGGGCTTAAATCCAAACTATAACAGTGTGAATAATGTGAGTATGGTGGTAACCAGTCCAACAGAATACTCGCCCAGAAATTGAGTTATCTCTGCCTCTGTGTTTCCTTCACAAGATTTTTAGGGGAATTCAAATACTACAATTTTTGCAAGTCCTTACTCTAAAAAAACCCTTTGTCTTGTAATTGTAAAACAAATACTGTGTACTTTATAGGTCTTTAATTTTCTTTAATGCTTTGGCCCCTGAGATGGACTTTAAAAGTTATTTGAATTCAACTACTTTTGTAATGAGGATGCACAGTACAAGTAAACTTACTGCTGTAACAACAAGGAACTGTAGTTAACAAATGTTGTCACCTCTCCCTCTATCTGCATTGTGTGTATCAATTTCCTAAGCTCACCTTTTCCTGTTCTGCAAGGGCATGAAGGACCTCTTGATTTTAAAAAAAAAAACAAAACAAAAAAAACCAAAAAACAACAGTCTGTGATTTCTGTTATTTTCAGTAAAGCGTTGTGGGTGGGCAGGACAGTTTGCATATCCTATTGTGGTTTTTTTTGTATACACTTTTTACACCTAACCTTCATATTTTTTTTCAGATGGGAAATTCTAAGCTGGGAAGTCTTACACAATAAGCAAAAAATGAGTAGAGAAAAAGTGCTCTAGTGTCTAAAAAATATTGTCACTAAATCTCCACTTGTTTTTTCAGACTCCCCTGCAAATAACCTCCTCATTTATGTATGCCAACAATGAGTGAAAAGGTCAGTACACTGCAGAAACACTACTTGTGAAGAACAGCTGTCGTAGCCTAGCTTGTGAAGTCATCTCTGGTTGCTTGACTTTCAAGAAGCATTACAAAAATCTTAGAACCAGCTTCAAAAGTGCAGTCACTGCACTGTGCAGCTTTCTGACAATTCCTGCTCTGGCTCTATTTTTACATTAAAGAAACTCAGAAGAAAAAAAAATGCTGTGGTTGGGAAAAAAAAAATCCAAACCACTGTCACTTAGGTAGTTACATTTAGCAGCTTTTCAAGGCTTTGATCACCTGCCACCTGCCTGAAGGTGATATATGGTTAAACATTCCCAGCCAAAAGCAGTTCCTGGGAAGAAGATATTATCATTACAAGAGTAGCAAAGGGGATTGATCATAATGCAGTACATTGAACTATACCTCTGAGACTTCAGATTTTCTTCCCCAATACACAGACAACCATAAAAATCTATTCTCATTGTTTTTAATGACTTTTAGCCAACTTAGAATTTTTTTTTTTTTTTTAACTAAGATTTCCAAGATTTGGATGTGCAGTAAGAGAAAAAGAATTACAAGTAAATACTAGAGAAAGCTTTAGAAAAAAATTAAACCAGTAACTACAAGCAGCTGAATATCTACAAAGACATAGAGCTACTAAAACTTGATGGAAAGTGATCATCAGACTTAATTTTCAGAGCAACAAGGGCTCAAACTAACACAGATAAAAGGGTAAAATCCTGATCCAAAGCACAATGGTGTCAAAGGAAAGACTGACCAAGCTCTAATGTCCGTGGGCAAAGATCAGACTAGGGGATGGGTTGGGGTTCAGGGGATGGATAAAAGAAATAAATTACCGAAGTGTCAGCTAGAGCATGAATTGGGATCTCATCAGCTATTCTGCAGTAATTGCCCCAGTGGAAAGTATTTGCTCCCTATAGCAAATGTAAAATAACTTGCCTGTGCTCCAGTGATGAGCAATTTACTTACGTTCACTTCAGGTATCTAAGAAAGGCATATAAACACTTGCCGTGACACAAAAGATACGCTGCAAACTCACACCTGGTCTACCATATATTAACCTACTTAAATAGCCACACCGTTCCTTTCCAACATATTGTTTGTCCTCACTATCACAAGCAAAGCAGAGAATTCTAACAACATGTCGATAGCTGCCACGGGACTTCTGACTTAACCAAGGTAGACGTTCGCATGCTAACCATCATTACAGTAGTTAGGGGCAAAATTCATTGACTGAAAGTAGCATAAGATTTTTTTACATAGTCGGTTCTGACTCTCACTTGCCTTCGTACTGATATCTGAAAGTGCCTTTTTCCCTCTTCCTCACTGAAAGCCTAGCTTGGAATATTGAGTATGCACTAGTCAGAGAAGTTTGGTCAGCCAGCGTCTGGAGAAGAACCTCACTTTCCTCCTTATGGACAGTTTTGCATGGTGTCCTGCCGTGGATTCAGTTGTAGAGGGGCAAAAAACCTTCAGAATTTCCTTTAGCATGTACCGTTAGTTATTTTTGTTCACAGGGAGATAGTGTCACAGACATGAATCCCAGTGGAACTGAGTTTGAAGCTCCAGAAGCACCCCTCACTTAATGTTTGGGAACAAATCCCAAACTGCTTGTGAACAAAATAACTTAAACTACACTCTCATATAGGCATACAGTCCCACTCTCAATCCCTGAAAATCAGGAATAAGTTCCCAAATATCACCTATGTACCAGGAATACCTGCCTGAGAGGTAGTTGTATTTTATGTGATGATGAATCACATCAGTGACAGGAAAAATCTGGAATCTTACTTTAATTCTAACTCAAGGAAGTCAAGTAAATCACGTGCAAGGAATGATAAACAGATTTCAAGATTCAGATTAATATGCCATCACAGCTCTGGATACTCAGCAGATTACTATGCTACTTCAATTTACCAAATAGTTTTAATTAAGAGAAAAGGAAAGTTCAACTACATTCTCAAAACCAACAGAGGAAAAAGTGATTCCCTCTTGACTCCAGATATGAATATCCCTGAGGTATCAGTACCGGCACTTATCAGTATAGGGCTGAACCCAGATCAGCAAACGTCTAGTACCCTTCCTGTGCAGATGTTGGTATTCCTGAAGTTATTTCCCTGGACTATGAGATGAGAAAAGAAATAAGGAAATGGGACCACTCTTACAGAGAACCACAGACCCCCTTGCACAATGTCAAAAGACTCTTCACCATGGCAAATTCTCATGTCACACTTTTTTAAAGATTATATTTCAATATTTCTGCATGTGAATTATATACACACAATCCCACCAAACTATTGGATTACTAAAAATCAATTTACTATGGGATTACTTAAATACCATACTATGTATCCAGTGACTAACTGCACATAGTGTGTGTGATGTTCTGACTTGAGTGAGCTCAGCTCAAAAGGCACCTGCACAAAGCTTTTCAAAGCAACTGCAATAAATTTTACTGGATGTGGGAAACCTTATAAAAATTAAATAATGTCATGCTTTATAAGCATTTCATTCAATGTGACTAAACACATGGATAGCATTGAGGATGATATTTAACTTTTTCCATGTGCAGATTTAATACCGCACAAAAATTTGAGTCCCCTATTGCTAATTTTCCACCATGTGGTAACTATTTAGTTGTTTTTTAAACGTTACTGAATTACAGAGTTGAATTACAGAGCACAGCAACTACCAGTGGGTGTTGGGTGCATGTATGTCCCTCTGGCTTAGCACAGGGTCACATATACTGGCATTAAATCATGACAGTATTCCTATGGCAGTACTAGTTAGGTTAACACAGGAATGAACATGCTAGTCTGCAAAATCACACGCTTATGTACTTCTAAAAATAGAGAATATTAACGTCAGATTTGATTGATGCGACTCCATCAGGTGCCTGTCATTTGTAGTACATCTGTGACACCAGAGTTATATATGATGCTGGTGGAAAGCCCTGTTAGCATACATAGCTCAATGAAATCAAGTTAGACTAATTTATACAGCTGTGCAGGTCCAGATGTAAACTAAGAAGTGTCCATGAAAGTTGAGGTTAGAAGCATTCACAACATGGAAATCATGGAAAAAGTATGTTTTTCAGCTTCTCTCACAGGTTAGTTTACAACCTTAATGACTCTTTTTGGAGAGAAAAGCACTTTTACAGACCCACTGCAAACCACCACAGGAGAAAGAGAAACTATCACCACGAACACTTCATTCTTTCAGTCCCTGTGATGAAGATCATTCATTTCTAGTGAGTGAGTGCAACAGATCTTTGTTGTCTTTAAAAGTGCAACATCTTTTAAAATTTAACTAAAGATTTTTTTTGTCTACATGATATACTGATGTACATCACCGCTGTGGTATCTGAACACGTTCCTCAAAAGCAGGAAAGGATCTGCCAAATCTTATGCACCCCAAAATTGTGTACAAATATACTGCATTACTACAAGCTTTATGGAGCATTAGCAACTCTCTTAAAGCATCCAAATTCCTATTTCCTTAACTAGTTTATTTCTTTACTTAGCACATCCTTGGTGGTGTTTGAGATAACACTCACAGCAACACAACAGACCATAATAATAACAGTATTGATAAGAATGGAACAAAGAGTCCAATTCCTAGCAATGTGAGCATGAAGATTTTTGTTATTCTTTTTAGAAGAGTCAGTGGTAATTAACGCAGCCTTAGCCAGGTTTAATTAATTCTCTGCTAGTCATTGTCTCTCAGTATTGAGGGGAGCAAAGATTTCTCTCTCAGTTTCTACTACCCAATGTTTGTAAACACATACATAGTAAAAGACTGAGTAGATAGTTAAGAATACATCCCAGTCATCTACCATTGTATTCTCTCTAGCCCTATTACAAAGATATTGTACGTACAGCACAATCTACCTAAGGTGGTAAAGGGAGCAAGGTGTGAACTTACTACCTTATACACTACCAGTTCCAACGTATATCCGCCCAAACCCTCTGTATTATTATTATTATTATTATTAAGAACAGTAAAAGGCAGAGGAATGGATGGAAGTAGACCCTCCCCTGGAAAATGACAACTGAGATGAAAGTTGGTGGAATTGCAAAGAAGGAATGAAGAAAAAAGGTATGGGGGATACCTGGGGGGGGGGGGGGGGAGGCAAAACCAGAAGGGGCAGAAAGATCATCGAAGAAGTATCCATTCTTATGATTCCCATAATAAATTTCTGTTCAAGACATTGTATAAAGTACTGAATCCACTTCCGTGCATCTGTTCAGTAAGGTCTGTATTCTGGAGAGTTTTATGATAGAAAAATCACTACTTTTGTCTCAGGACACAAAGGCGCTCAATTTCAAAATACACGTTAATTCTCAGAAAATCCTTTGTACTGAGACCCTTGAATCATGTCCCTGGCCTTGTAGCAGTAACTTCCCATGTGCATTTTGCTGGAGAATATTATGTATATTAACAGCCTTTTGATATGCATTTCCATACATTTTTAGCTCTTGTATTTAAATGTTACTGTATTTTACTTAGCATTTTTGTTTACAGAAGAAACCTTGCAACTATTAAATTTCATATAAACTATTAGAAGATTCAGACAGCATCAGTCTGGCCTTTCTGCTTTTTTTGTGCTTGATATCAGACATAAACAGTACCTTCCCTGGCTAACTATTTTTTTGGCATGAGGCAAATCCAAGACCACAGCATTTTTAAAATATTAATTAGATATTACAACTACAACTGTGTCGACAATCAGCAGTACTTACTCTTCTTTTGTTAATAATGGCAAGCTCCCAGGAGCTCATTAACAATCCTCATCTAGACAATCATTTAAGCATCATGTCTGATGAACAGGATATGGGTCAGTGAATTAGCAAGTAGTCTCACTAAGACATCACTCTACAGTTACAGCATGGCTTGTCAGGCCAAGTCCAAAATGAATGTACATGGAACCTCCAATTGCCTCTTCCTCAAAAAGCAAGTTGTTCTTTCACCTGTTGTTTCCACTATGGGCACTAGACCCTCCACTCTACTCCATCAGCCTGAAGTGTTTCAAAATTTCACAAAATATAGGAAAAAGGACTACATAGCATGCATTTATTAATAAGTAGTTTCTGTAGAGAGAGGCTTATTTTTCAATACATACATAAGAATGTTCATAGTAGGTCTTATCTAACTGTAATGGTTGAAAACCTTAAAATAGCTCTCACAAAAGGACAGACCTTCTGTATGTTACTTGCATTACAATACAAAAGCAGTTCATTAGTACCTAAAGAATTACATCTCTGCAGGAGGTTAATACCACTCTCTTTCTGCTGTTGGCATGATAATCTTCCCCAGGACTTCAAAGCTCCTCCTAGCATCCTGTGGAGGACAAAGCTTGTTGTAGGTGAAGGGAACTGAGTGTTTCTACGTTGTTCTACCATTTCTTTTGTTTGGAAATTTAAAAGACATTGTTGTAGAAAGCTACCTAATAAATCTATCATTTGTTATATTATGTTCTATATATATCTATCTTTCATTAAGTAGAGGCCAAAAGGCCAAAAGTACAGATTTGTGTGTGCCCATCACTGCAGAAGAACAGAAAAAAGAAGCACAATGATGTAGTCTCTCCCACGGAGAACAACATTGTCATGTGCCTTAAATTAAAAAACAAAGCATTTCAAAACCAATCTCGGAGATCAGTTTAGAGTGCAGACATCATAACACCTAACCCAGAGAAACTAATGTCTTTCCTGCAACTTTCTGCATGTATCTTACTATTTTCTGCCTTCTGTATGTAAATATTTGCCAGTTCAATTAATATTGTAAAGTTATTTTCATCATAACTGAGAAGGCAGACATGTATTCTCTCATTTCAAATTGCCATCTCTTAAAGACTGCATTGATGGCAAGGGGTTTAGAGATTCTGAGCTCCAAGATGACACATAACTTCTTACTGCAACTGCAATTAGACTGTAAGACAGCAAAGAAATGCTAGTGGAGCCAACTTATCTCTGTATGAGAAAAGCTTTTCTCTGTCTCCCTGAGCACATTAGAATACCAGGCATCAATATTTATTCATGGGAGAAGGAGGAGGAAGAAGCAGGAGCACCTGCAATCAGGTATAGTGCAGATAACAGATGCTGGGCAAACTACAAAGGAATGCTACTGATGCAGTGGGAGTAGACAGCCAGACCTTTGATAGCCTCACCATCTAGCACTGAGCCAAAACACCCAACCATGCTGAACAACATGCTAGCTGGAACCAAACTCACATTGATCCAGTGCAAAGGTGAAAAGATGGTGCAGTAGCTTCACAGTGACGCTATGCTACTTATGCTCCTGTGGTTTTATTTCATCTGGTTGAGCTGTTATTTTTCTCACCAAACATCTGTGTGTCATCTCTGCCTCTGCTTATGGATCAACACTGGTATAGTGTTGTTATGGGAGCACTCAGAGTGAAATTAGATACTGAGCTCCTGAACATCCTTCTTAAATCATTTCCTGGCATTACTGGATGAGCTGCCTACAATACAGATCTAATGCCAAAAGCAGCTACTGCTTTCTGTTTTATGTTGCTCTGATACCTGTCAGGGAAGAGAGCAAGCAGGCACTTATAGCTGCTGGTAACTACCTCAAAATACTTGCTGGGGAAATAAGATTAACCACAGGTATCAAAAGTAGAATGACAAGAATCTTGTATACATAAGCATGCATATCAATACACAGAATGGAAGATTAACCTAAATCTGAAACTTTCTTCACTATCTCTATTTCAGTCTTAGAATCTATTTTATCCATACGGATGATTTCATAAATAAATTTGTCCCCAATGCCCAACAAATTAGCATCGTTGTATACCCATGTCTGTCCAGACACAGGGTATAGGATAATCTCTGCACATCAGCTACTGAACTTGTTACCAAAAATTGCACTGAGCCAATTTCTATCAACTCCCATCCAAATCCAAGCCTTAATCTTCAACAGAAATGAAAACATTCCATTTTACTTCTATTCCCAGACCTACCTGTGGTTTGAGACAAACAGAAGAGAAAAGCAGGGGGTAAGGAAAAGTGCTGCAAAAGGGAAAGGGGGAGGAGAGGAGAGGAGAGGAGAGGAGAGGAGAGGAGAGGAGAGGAGAGGAGAGGAGAGGAGAGGAGAGGAGAGGAGAGGAGAGGAGAGGAGAGGAGAGGAGAGGAGAGGAGAGGAGAGGAGAGGAGAGGAGAGGAGAGGAGAGGAGAGGAGAGGAGAGGAGAGGAGAGGAGAGGAGAGGAGAGGAGAGGAGAGGAGAGGAGAGGAGAGGAGGGGAGGGGAGAGGAGGGGAGAGGAGGGGAGAGGAGGGGAGGGGAGGGGAGGGGAGGGGAGGGGAGGGGAGGGGAGGGGAGGGGAGGGGAGGGGAGGGGAGGGGAGGGGAGGGGAGGGGAGGGGGAGAGGGAGAGGGAGAGGGAGAGGGAGAGGGAGAGGGAGAGGGGAGGAGAATAAATGCCTTTCCCCACCGAAATTATCTTTTGCCAAAGGAAAACAAGGAGAGATTATAACTGTGGGAACAATTGGTCTTGTCAACAAGGGTTGTCAGATAACAGCTTTGGACTTGTTTAAAGTACCATAGATGAGAAATCTAGATGTTTGCATTGTTCTGAGGAAGAAAAAGCAGTGAAGAGAAGTGTTTAAGTGTCCCTGACATATAAAACTAAACTCTGCAGTTTAAAGACAGATTGCTTTGATTCCTAGTGGCATTACCCTGCCACTTTTAAAGATCAGAGGGGCTTGTGAAGCTGTGCGAGTGTTGGCATATTCACCACATACGAAAACTGACTGTAAAGCAAAAATAAAGATGAACACTGAATTGTTGAGTGTAACAGGAATACTGCCTCTGTCCCTGTTTAGATGGACTGAAGACTTAGAACAGGGAAGTGAACAATAAAAAGCTGAGCTTGCTCATAATTCATATCTGATTTTTTTTTCCTACAGGCTGCTGCTGCATCGGTACTCTGTTACTCACCCTCTCGTGTGTTGTCAATCCTTATGCACCCATAAAGTGGTGGGAAACAGGTGAGAAGATTAACAAAACATGGGACACAATACAAATCAGTTAGGGAGGAGCTAAGAAACCAAGGGTAAAACTTGCTTTGAAAACTAGGAATACTACAGGGAAATAGAAGTTCTTCTTGGCTATTTTTCTTCTGCAATATCCCATTACCCTCTACTGAAAGTAGATCCTGTGTTACATTTCTGTCTACTACATCACTGCACTTTTACCACCAGATTTCTCTACTTATAACACACATTGCTCACCGAGTATATTCCCATTATCCTCCTGATATGTGCCATCTATAGAGCAAACTAAAATGGATTTCATTGTCTATCATCACTTTACAGAAAAAAAAGTATCTCAAAAACAATTACGTAAGTCAGTTTCTCTACAGCACAGCTAAATAGGAGGTCCCTTTGGAACTGAACAGCTTTCTCAACATTAAAAAGGATGAAGCTTTAAGTTATGGTCAAAGTTACAAGGCCACTGTGACATTTAAGCAGCTTTCCCTCACATTGGACCTGTACATAAATAAGTGCTCTTCATTCCCAGTGCTTTCAGTTTTCAAGCCTCGGGTATTGATGTAGATTCAGAAAATCTAGTATCAATGGTGACGTTGGATTTGACACAAAAAAAAACAGTTTAAACATCCATAAATATGAAAAAAGGATGCATGAACCCACCAAAACCAAAATGTTTTGAGGATTTTGTACGTAGCATTCCTAAAATTTGCAAGAATTCATTAACTTTCAAAACACTCCTAATCCAGGGGAAATGTAAAAGAATGTAATACAGCTAGCACAAGCAGGGCTGAACTCTTAAGGACTTGCACAAATTAAGGAAACAAGCTTCATTGCCATGGCATGGCCTGTTTCACACACATCACCACCCTGCTAAAACAGAACATGCATGGCTGAGAAAGCTCTTATCCCTGTAAGAGGGTACTCAGGAATGCAACAGTGCATCACAAGTATATAAAACACATCTCAACAGAAAGTCATATATATACAACTAGTTTTTATACATGTGAATGTTGATACATGCTATGCTACAAGTACAAATATCCCTATAGCAGTGTAATTTTTTAACAAGTGTTTTAATAGAAAAATATTTCTGTAATTATTAAATGTAATTGTATGTGCATATATGGTATGTGTAATACTCACACACACACTATTACTCAGAACTTTCTCCATCTTGCTTTTTTACAATTGGACCACTAGAGCCATCTATCTGCTCCTATTTCAATACTAACCTCAACACACTTTCCTCCCAGAAGCCTTCCAGCAAAGATGCTTGGGGATTATATGAACAGACCTCCTTTCCAATCTTTTTTTAAACTGAGAATTTGTTTGAATGAAATTTTCACAAGAAGAAAAAAAATAAAACCAAAGTTGTTTAGGTGAACACAGGTGGATTTTGGTGTTGCAGAGTGTTCTTAATATTTCTTATTTCTTGCAAAAGTACTCGGATATGTTTTCAGTGTGATAAATACCATTATACTGATTGCTTCACCTCCTCTCCACATACTAGCTTATGCTCATTTAAACTATAGCTATTATTCATGTGTTCACAGAATACAAAGCTCTCTAAGGGCTCCACCTGGAAGCAGCAGTTACACCAGCTTCCCTGACAATTTCCACTTCTATAAAAACACCCAGTGGAAGCACTGGGTATCCAGTCATTGTCTCCCTGTATCTTCATATTGGAAACACATCTTCATATGTTATGAAGGAACATCTTCATATGTTAGGAAACATTTCTTTACCGAGAGGGTGGTCAAACACTGGAACAAGCTTCCTAGAGAGGTGGTTGATGCCCCACTCCTGTCAGTGTTTAAGACACATTTGGACAATGTCCTTAATAACATGCTTTAACTTTTGGTCAGCCTTGAAGCAGTCAGTCAGTTGGACTAGATGATCATTGTAGGTCCCTTCCAACTGAACTATTCTATTCTAGTCATAATTCAAGGAGCAGACCTCATCCTGCTTTCTTCCCTTTTCCATTTAGCTACCTCTGCAGCTTTTTCTTCTCTAAGTCAAGCACAGTTTGGAAAGGAGTTACACTAGGCAAAGAAAAGGACCCTTTTGCTCTGGTTAAATAAATAAATAAATAAATAAAACTGTCTCCCCCTCCATGTTTCTCATGTGCAATCTTAAACTGGTAAAGAGTTTGTATCAAATCATTCCCTGTACGTATTTACAGGATGTGGATGTATGCATGCACTTACAGGCACATGCACATTGCTGTGCTACACATTTAAAAGCAGTGCCTCAACCTAAATGAGAGAACTTGTCTTTTGTTTGCTTCCTGAGTCAAGTAGCAAATTATGCCTAAGAAAAAAATAACAGGGTGTAGCAGTAGGCTGCTGTGAAAATGAATAAATCAGAAGCAATCACTGCTTTAGCTCGGTTTCTCAAGTGCTGCTTTTTAAGTGATCTTTGAAAGATTTGGATAGCTCGAATAGCCTTTCTCTGATCACAGGGGATGAAGCTCAGTCTACTTTGCACGAAGCTTAAGTAGCAGAAATTCTTTGATGTACCAAGAGGAGGTGTGGAGCACCTGGGATAAAGGGGAGAAGGCCTTCACAGAGCTAGTTGTTATCAGGCTGTGATCCATACTATTACCCTTTATACAGGTACTGTTCATTCTCTAATTACCACAGGATAAATTGCTGTGCAAACTTAAAGTGGCTGACAGCAGCTACACAGTATCTGTCCATTATTAACGCAGCCATACCCCAAGATCCATGTTATTCAGCTGATCTCCTAGCGACAAAATAAAGTTGCCTTACACAAGCTTCAAGCTACAATCGTAACAGCTTGTCTGTGTGCCTACACTTACAAAATATTGCCCCTTTTTTTGTTTGTTTTCAGAGACACTCAGCTGTGGAAGCACAGAGTCCACAGCCCTCCTGTGGCCTATTGCATTGCCTATGCAGCTTCCTCAAATGGCTTAATTATGTACCCTTGGGAGATTTTAACATCAATTAACTCAAACTGTTCTACAAAAGTAAACAATGGACAAAATCCTGTTTGTATTACTCAGTTTAGAATACTTGTTACTGAATGAGTGGTGAGAGTGTATTTTCCAGGCCCTTTTGTGCCTGATTCACATCAGTCACATCCAAAGATGAGTTGATACAGGCCCCAGTAGCAGAATTGTAGCTTGGTGATCAAGATGCAGCAGTTCATGCGTTTAACTCTGAAAAGCCTTTTATCAATTTCTGTCTGTTGGCCCAGAGCTGATCATCAAACAAAGCAAGCAGGATTTGGCCCACGGTGTGCTCCATTTTGAAAGCACACAGCTGGGATTGCCAGCATAAGCAAATGTTGGCAATGTTTAACTCTGACAGGGATGCTCTGTTACATATGCTATGGGACTGTCCAAATCCCTGGCAGAAAATAAAGTGCCAGTGTTTAAGTAACCAAAGATTTAGAAATTCCACATTTGTTTATTTTAGAAGCTCTAACTGTACTCCCAAGGATAGCTACAGCACTAGAAGGTTGTTCTGAGGATGATTCATTGCCAAAAGAGAAACGCTTATCAAATAGAAATCAGCAAGAGACAAGTTCTCAGATTCATTGCAAGAATTAGCTCTGAACTGGAATATTTAGTCTTTAAAGGAAATCTCCTTCCATCCACAGTCCTGGATCGCTTTTATTAAAGACTGAACCTTCCTCACTTTATCACCTAAGTATCTGCTGGTACTGGCTGTAAATCAGGAACTCGGAAGAGAAGCTGAATCTATATCATGTTTACCGTGGCTTGCTTGTCTTCATTTGTTTAAATCGCCTTCTATAACAGATTTGCTGAAATTGGTCCAGGAATACTGAAGTGTAACAAATTTATGTATATTTGACAAAGTGGGCTGCAACTAGATGAAAGTTATGAACAATAACCCCAACAAATAAAACCTCTTCCTTTGTATTTATCTTTCACAAGCTCACATAAACACCTGCCCTCTTTTCTGCACCTCATAGCACTCCAGAGCAGAAGAAAGTTAAGACTGAACCAGCACGGTCTAGTTACTTAACTTCTGATGAGTACAAACATTCAATCTTTAGAATTGATTTATTTCTAAACGCTCGTTCTTCCCCATTTAATTTTCTGACAGAAGTTACCCGTAGGTTAACAGAAAAGTAAAGCTGGAGTAGTCAGCTGCAGAATACCGAGCTGCAGGATTTTTACTGTAAATGCAATTTCAAAGACAAGTCTTTTGCACAAGCTCCCTTTCCATTCTTTTCTAACATTTTTTCTTGTCTTTAATTGCTTTCAGCAATATTCTAATGTAATGAATTTTTCTCAATTGATATTCAAGATTTAGTGCCCACTGAAGAAAAAAATTGCAATAAATGCAAATAATGCACCTTGTCTAGGCCAGGACTCCTGCTCAGGAATCATCATGTGACAGTATGTACAGCTGTAAGGCACATCTGTATTTCTAGTTCATCTTGCATGGGACCAAAGCACCAGATCTTCACAAATCATACCATGTTTTTATACTTCTCAGCTGCAGCAACTTCATTTTCCGAATTCCATCATTTCTAGCTACATTTCTTTCCAACTTTAATGTCCTGGTCAATCTATTCTTAACAGTAATCCCTCTCTTTAACTGTTACTGTGTCTACATGTTTCTCTATAGGGTGTATAGCATCCTATTTGTCATTAACTACTCTCAGTTATTATATTCAAGCTCTCATTAATTTATCTGCTTACCTCCAAAACCAAAGGAACTTCTGTTCTGAAATTGCAAACTTTGTTCAAGCCTTCCCACCTCCCACTGTAATCAGGAGCCAAACTCTCATCACTTTTCTGTTAAGTTCCACAAGGTGCCTCCTAACACAAGAGGAGACGTGACTTTCCCAAGAGCTTGAAGTCTTTGCCAGCAACACTAGAAGAACTGTATTTTCTCTTCTTAAAAGTGAAAACAACTATTCAGTTACTAGACAGACAGTGTGAAATGGCTTTCCCATTCTCAAGGTTTTGAGGATGTCAGCTTTATCATTGCTCCTGAATCTGAATGGAATTTTTTAAAAATGCAAAAATATATTCAACTGAAAATCTGAAAGATAATTGTTTCAGGTTAAATGAAATACAGTGCTTTGATTAAAACCACTTTAAAAGGTTTGATTTTTTTAATAAAGTTATTCAAATTCTAAATTTGAAGACCCAAGTCAGTTTCCACCCAAGCTTCTTTTCTCTTGCTTCTACAGATGAGGCAGTACAATGCCAAGCCCTTTCCTTGGAGTGACAAAACCCACTAGTATACTGCCAAGTAGCTGCGAGATATCTCTGCTGGCAAGTCAACTGTAAAACCATATAGGATCGTTGACAACTGCCCAAGAACTTACAAATATTCTTTTTATAGTACACACACTGAACTTTCAAAGTAATTGAACAAATTATGATTCTTCTCTCTTGGCCTCCTTACTATTTCTGCCCTTTCTGCCTAACTGTTTTAATCATTTCTGGCTTACTCCTAACATGATCCAAAAAGCTATAATGCTTGTTTACTTTGAATCTCCAGTGCAGGCATCAGATATATTTCCAAAGTTAGCTCCCTAAGTAATTCACATGCATTTCTCTTTACAAATACAATCACACCTACATCTGGAGATCACTAAGCTGAAGAAGGTAAAATAACATGGTATATATTATAAATACATATAGATTAAGGCAAACAGTATTTCACCTCTTTTTCTAGTTGTCATCAGGTACATCAGCCTGGTAATGACAACTGCAGAAATATTTGCCAAAAAGGAACATGCATGGATGTCACGAGTTATCCTGTCTGAGGACACCTCGAACGTCTGATGGCATTAGCACCATCAGGATCACTTTCATTTTCCTGGTATGGTAGAAATTTGTGTGCATGTGTATGTACACATGGCTATGTATAACTGGGATCTAAAATTATAAAAGAACTATTCCAAACTGTGAAACTTCCTTTTTAATCCTATCAGATTTTAAATTATTCCTATGATATATCTCACAACAAGTATTTCCACAACTTTTAGGCAAAACTGCAAACTTTGCACCAAAACGGAGCAGACAAATAAGTTACTAAGGTTCCTTAGTAACTCATTATTCACACAGATCCATGCCTTTGCTAACCCAAATGGTGACATATGAACTCTATATCTTGCACATTTTAGTTGCAACAGTGATTTGCATTCTACGGTCATCAATGTAAGTCAATGCCTAATCTGTTCTCAGATGCTCTAAGTTTTCCATACTGAAATCAGAGTTGTAAAACTAGTATTTTTCAGATATTTCTAATTCCCTGCAATCGTTTTCGGAATATGTTTAAAAAAGTATGAAACAACTGTATGCAGTAATTAGTACTTAAGGCACCTTTTATAACCATCTGTTGAAAACACTTCCTGATTTCTGTCACTGTGCACTACACACTCATATTTTGCAGCTATTTCACCTGGATGTTTTAATTCCATCAAAAAAAAACCTTCCCCCCCTAACAAAATCTTCACTTTCAGCAAATGTCTAAGCTGAGTCTCAGGGTAGCCTCAAAATCTGCAACTGCATTTTCAACACAAAAATATAGCAATAATGTGTCAAGTTGATGACAAGCTAATGATAAAGCCCCTATTAAACTGGCTTCCTAGAAGAGTGATATCAGAAAGGAACTTCAGTGCAGCAGTATTTGTCACTGCATCCCCCATGCAGAAATCTGAACTAAAGGAGTGCCTGTCTTCCCTTGATTTGCCTGGGAGTTACGTAAATAAATTTCTTCATTGGTTGTTTGCTAGGTTGCCCATACAACAGGAGGAGAATGTTAGATGTCTCAGAATATGATCCCAAATGAGCAGCCTGGTAAGTAAGTTATTTCAAGCTAATAAAGAAATTCTAAGAAAAGAGGGTATTTATTTATTTATTTATTTATTTATTCCTTTCCAGGAATCCTCTGGAGTGCTACCCTTTCTTCTCTAGCGAGCTACAGCTTTAGACAGAAGACATGGCAAATTCTCTACCTTTGAAAAGCTGTGTCCCAGCTATCAGAGAGGACTCTGGTCCTCTGATTTGGTCAGCAGTAGTTCTAACACATGGAATTAACTTGGGATTAGCTTCCAGAAAACACAATTAAAATAAATTTAAAAAAAAAAGGCTAATATTAATTTTCCTTCCTGGGACTAGAAGTTTCACTTAAAATTAAAGCTCAGATTGTAATGACTCCTAAAGCTGGAAATTTAGGAAAAATACCAGACATGATAAGAGTTAGAAATGCTGTGTCAGTCTCAAAAACCTTTCTACCTCACCTCATCTCTCTGAGCACATGGGTGGCCTACGGCTGCCTGAAGAGATCAAGGGCTGACCTAGAGTGTGTGCTGACATGACCAACCTATTAGGGACTGAAGATAAAAGTAGAATACTAGGAATTGATGACAGAATTTGCTCTAATCACTTCCACCTACCTCGATAAAAGAGCAAAGGAAATACGTCTGTCTCAACCATTCAACTTGGGGAAAACTGACTTGTTAGAGGAAAAAAATCTGCAAAATAATGCTTTCAAACATCTGTTAAAAGCCTCTTAATATATCTATGTATGTCTTCAGTTATTTCACCTGAAGGTTAGAGAGAGAAGTAACCAGTGATTTCTTGGTTTGGTACCTAAGCACAAGAAAAGCCTGAAAGATAAAAATGATACTTGAACTCTATAGTTCAGGTTCACAAATCATTCTGAAAAATAAACTGTTGCCCAAACATTTCAGTTGATTCCCACGACTGAAAAAACAGACGTGTCGTAAGATAGCAGAGAGCTTGAAGAGCTTTTGGGGGTAGTCCTCCTAAGAATACCAACTATTCCCTTTAACTCAGAATTTGTATACTTAGTACTGCTGCATGCAAAGCAATTTTTAAACTAGAGTTTACTTAAAGTAGATAAGAGACCAAAGCCATGTGTTTCAAACTGTTAGGACTCCTAAGTATGATAACTGACTTACCAAACAGAGCTTATCCAAATGACAGTGTGCAATCCTCACTGTTTGCCTGTATTAGTTTTAAGTGCCTTCTAATACCGTCTTCAAAACACGTATTACCAAAAGGACAAAAATAAAATTACTTTCGATCTGCAATATGTCTGGGAAAATACATATTACATACTGTGTTTGTGTGCACACTTGCAGTGGTCTCAGCTGTTCCCCATCTACAAAACAAGTTACCAGGAGGGGAATGGAACTTCATTTGCAAAGTAATAGCTTTCAAATGAAGAGAACTCAAGTCCTTCATCATCTTACTACTGCTGTATGTTTAAGTGCCACACACTCCAACAGCACAATACAGAGAGAGAGATCCCAGACTTGAAGGGACTACAAATTGTGAAGCAATTTCTGACAGTGCTACATAAAATAGCTCATCACAACTACTCCTGTGTACAAACAAACAAAAACCACCTGTATTTTTTGCCAGGAAAGAAAAGAATGGAGATTGGTTAATGCCAAAAATTGTTTGTAGAAATAAGGACCAGGGAAAGTATTTAATTTTCTTACTTCTCTAATAATGTTCAGTAATCCAGCATATTGCCTTTTTAACACCTTTTTCAAGAGCTACTCTAACACAGCATGTTTTCTTCGATGTTAATGGGACTACTTCAATTTATGCCAGATTCTTTTCTACCATTAACATTCCCAAGAGCACATTTCATTGCCAGTATAGAAACTAGGAATGGGTGGCAAAGTTTAAGACAGAGGACCATATTAACAGCTTAATTATTTTAATTCTTGGTTTTCACATTGGTAGCATCAACAAAACTCAGGAAGCTCTAGAGAGGACACTTATGTATTTCAGCTGCCTTTTTTGTTTGGTTTTCAGGCTATTATTCCAAGTTGCTTTGGTTTTATTTCAGGTGTCAGAGGCCTGAGGAGCTGTTCCTATCTTGGTTTTACATAGCAAGGGGTGGCCTCTGTTGACAAGAAACCAGGGGCTGCCCCTGTTGTGGACAGAGCCAGCTCCAAACCGGACCCACCACAGGACACAGCTGAGGACATGCGCCAAGCTGGGGACACCTCTGCGATAACCTATTTAAGAAAGGATAAAAAAAGTTGCACAGTAGTTGTGAGACAGAGGAGTGAGAAAAAAATCCTGTAGACACCAAGGTCAGCAGAGAAGGAGGGAGAAAAGGTGCTCCAGGTGCTGAGGCAGAGCTGTGCGGAAGACCATGGTGAAGCAGAAATTCCCTGCAGCCCATGAAGAGCACCACAGTAAAGCAGGTAGCTCCTGCAGCCCATGAAGGACCACACCACAGCCCGTGGAGGACCCCACACTGCAGCAGGCAGATGTACCCTGAACAAAGCTGTAGCCCATGAACTCATGCTGGAGCAGGCACCTGGCAGGAACTGCGGCCTGTGAGGTACTCAGGCTGGAGCAATCTCTTCCTGAAGGACTGTAGCCCATGGGAGGGAAAAGTATGAGGATGAAGGAGCTGCAGAGACAATCTATGTTGGACTGACCACAACCCCCCAGTTCCCCATTCCTCTGCATCACTCGGGGTAGGGAGTAGGTAGAAGAGTCAGGAATGAAGGAATGAAGTTGAGCCTGGCAAGGAGAGGGGGGCGGGGGGAAAGTGTTTTTAGTTTTGTCTTTGTTTCTTACCATCCCACTCTATTTTTAATTGGCAATAAATTAAATTAACTTTCTCCAAGTCAAGTCTGTTTTGCCCGTGATAGTAATGGGTAAATGATCTCCCTGTCTTTATCTCAACCCACAAGCTCTTCCATCTTATTTTCTTCCCCTGTCCTGTTGAGAAAGTGGAGTGAAAGAGCAGCTGGGTGGGCATCTGGCAGTCACCCAAGGTCAACCTGCTGCAGGTCCTTAGGTACTTTTACAGACTGGGTTTCTTGGGACACTTCACCACCATGGACCCTTCTTTTCCTATTAGCAGTAGAGATTAACCCCCAAAATGGCACTTACTGCATATTCCTTAGACACACCATATTCTTTCATTCATACGATCATAGAATAGTTTGGGTTGGAAGGGACCTCTAAAGGTCATCTAGTCCAACCCCCCTGCCGTGGGCAGGGACATCTTCAACTAGATCAGGTTGCTCAGAGCCCCGTCCAACCTGACCTTGAATGTTTCCAGGGATGGCGCATCCACCACCTCTCTGGGAAACCTGTGCCAGTGTTTCACCACCCGCAGCGTAAAAAATTTCTTCCTTATATCTAGCCTAAATCTACCCCCCTTTAGTTTAAAACCATTCCCCCTTGTCCTGTCACAACAGGCCCTGCTCAAAAGTTTGCTGCCATCTTTTTTATAAGCCCCCTTTAAGTACTGATAGGCTGCAATAAGGTCTCCCCGCAGCCTTCTCTTCTCCAGGCTGAACAACCCCAACTCTCTCAGCCTTTCTTCATAGGAGAGGTGTTCCATCCCCCTGATCATTTTCGTGGCCCTCTTCTGGACCCGCTCCAACAGGTCGATGTCTTTCCTGTGCTGAGGATTCCGGAGCTGGACGCAGTACTCCAGGTGGGGTCTCACCAGAGCAGAGGGGCAGAATCCCCTCCCTCGACCTGCTGGCCAAGCTTCTTTTGATGCAGCCCAGGAGAAGATTGGCCTTCTGGGCTGCAAGTGCACATTGCTGGCCCATGTCCAGCTTTTCATCCACCAGTACCCCCAAGTCCTGCTCGGCAGGGCTGCTCTCAATCCCTTCATCCCCCAGCCTGTATTGATACCGGGGGTTGCCCCGACCCAGATGCAGGACCCTGCACTTGGCCTTGTTAAACCTCATGAGGTTCACACAGGCCCACTTCTCGAGCTTGTCCAGGTCCCTCTGGATGGCATCCTGTCCCTCTGGCGTGTCGACCGCACCACTCAGCTTGGTGTCATCTGCAAACTTGCTGAGGGTGCACTCGATCCCGCTGTCTATGTCATTGATGAAGATATTAAATAGTACCGGTCCCAATACAGACCCCTGCGCGACGCCACTCGTCACCAACCTCCATCTGGACATTGAGCCATTGACCACTACCCTCTGGATGCGACCATCTAACCAATTCCTCACCCACCGGACAGTCCACCCATCAAATCCATACCTCTCCAGCTTAGAAAGAAAGATGTTGTGGGGGACCGTGTCAGAGGCCTTACAAAGGCCCAGATAGACGACATCTGTAGCTCTTCCCTTGTCCACTGATGTAGTCATTCCATCATAGAAGGCCACTAGGTTAGTCAGGCAGGACTTGCCCTTGGTGAAGCCACGCTGGCTGTCTCGAATCACCTCCCTGTCCTCCATGTGCCTTAGCATAGCTTCTAGGAGGATCTGTTCCATGATCTTGCCAGGCACAGACGTGAGACTGACTGGCCTGTAGTTCTCTGGGTCTTCCCTTTTTCCCTTTTTAAAAATGGGGGTTATGTTTCCCCTGGCATAGATACTAGATACTTCTATTTGGAACCTATTCAGCATTTACCTTGATTTACATCATTTGACAAACATTTTTTCCCATGTAGCTTTACCTATAATTATACATAAGCTACACACAGCTGCATCATCATCGAACATGTTTGTTACATTTACTGCTTACTTTGAGGGGACAAAATAGTGAGCATCTGAAATTTCATCCAAATCTTTAAGTAATTTCTGTAACTGGATACAGATGACCTATGGATATATGGATTTTTCGCATCTGCATCAAAAATTTTAGAAGGTGTTTTATTTGTATCAAATCCACATTCCAAGTGTTTGTGATTTGGTTATAACCAAGAAAATCTCTTTGCATCTTCCCATTGTCTATTCAGAATTTATTACACAGTAAGAGATGACATTTTAAATAATAAACTACTAGAGCTGGGACAATTAAATTTCTGCTATACCTATTTTGCTTTCTGAAGAAGTCAAATGTTATAGCATATTCAAAACCATACATGTAGATGTTACCAGATCAAAATGATACTGCTGATTAAACTGTGAAAACAACAGAACAAATCTGTAATGCCCAACAGCCTAACTGTCTTCTTGTACTGATTTGGAAAACAAAATGAGATATTTCTCTGTCAAAATTCTCATCAGAATCATATATGTGAACACAAATGGGGAAATTAATTACCCAGGGTCATTAAGTTCATTCCCTTAATACCATGGGTGTCCCACCCAGGAATGCCTTTTATAAAAGCAGCTAGTTGTTCTTCTAATTTCCACTTACATTTATTACTGTACACTTTATCACCACCTATTCTGATCACAACTTTACTTTACATAATTCTTCTTTTCTGCTTACCACCTGATATATTCATAGAAAACTATAAAATCCCCCTTTCAGCCTTCATTCTGATAAGCTAAACAAGCCAAGCCCTTTCACTTTTTTCTTATGTCCTCCATTTTCATCATTATTCTAATAGCAATTCTTTGCACTTGTTCAATTTTCATTTTCTCTTTATTGAATACGAGTGACCAGAACTGCACACAGTGTTTCAAGGTAAGGCCTCTTCAGGAACCCCACAGCGATATTCATCCTTTCCTATCTTTCCTGCATATATTTTGATTGATAGACTGGGAATTTATCTTTTTTTCTTTCTTTTTTTACATTAGCAATACTTTTCAAGTTAACAACTTCTTTCTCTAATTTAAGCCATCATTTATTAGGTGTTACTATATCAAATTCTGTAATGAAATCCAAATAGATGAGCTCTGATACATCACCTTCATTTAGAAAATGTAGTACCAAATCAAAGAAAGTAGTAACATTATTTTTGTGCACTCTACCTTTCAAAAACCACTGTAGCATTTTAATCCCATTTTAATTCACATCTTTTAGTTGCACTTCTGTCTGTAGGCTTGAAGGCAATTGTGGACAGTTTTACTGACCTGCAGTTTTCATGATGACTTTTGCCTGCTTCTCAAATACTTCATCATTTTTAACTCTGCTGGCCTCTGGAACACCAAACACTTTGCTTTGTTTAAAATATTTGCTACTGAAGCTACAACGGTTCTCAGAATTCTGAGATGGAAATTATCTCATCAATCCCACTTGAGTGTACTAACAACTTGAATTTCTAGCCTGTTTACAGGCACTGCAATTTACATGCTGTCCTTCCATTATCCCTCTCACCTCAGTGTCACTATTTTTATTGAGAAAACATGCAGTAGTTCTGGGGTGCTAGACCTACATTATCCATTATGTACACCCGTATAAGTCTTCATCTTCTTTCCCTTAATTTTTTAATTCTCTCCAAGGTGCTTATTCATCCAGCTAAATGTCTGAGTTTTTTCCTCCTAGTTGGGATAAATTTTCCCAATACATTTAGCAATTTACAAGCATTCTCCATATTCAAGTTCCTGAGCTCTGGGGTTGTTTAGTCTGGAGAAAAGGAGGCTGAGGGGAGACCTTATTGCTCTCTACAACCACCTGAAAGGAGGTTGTTGCGAGGTGGGTGTCGGTCTCTTCTCCCAAGTAACAAGTGATAGGACAAGAGGAAACAGCCTCAAGTTGCACCAGGGGAGGTTTAGATTGGATAGTAGGAAAAATTTCTTCACCAAAAGGATTCTCAAGCATTGGAACGGGCTGCCCAGGGAAGTGGTTGAGTCACCATCCCTGGCGGTATTTAAAAGATGTGTAGATGTGGTGCTTAGGGACATGGTTTAGTGGTGGACTTGGCAGTGCTAGGTTAACGGTTGGACTCAATGATCTTAAGGGTCTTTTCCAACCTAAATGATTCTATGATTCTATAGGTGAATGTACTATGTATTTTCTGTTTGAAATTGAAAAAACCACCATTATTCTTCCACTGAATTTAAACTAAATCTACCAATGACCACTTAATCCAGTTACTTTCTCTGACTTCCTGTTTTATAGTCACAGAATTGTTTAGGCCAGAAGGGATCTCTTGAGATCCAGCCCCTTGAGTCCAGCCCCCATGCTCAAGCAGGACCAGCTAGAGCAGGTTGCCCAGGACCACAATGCCCTCTTACTCAATGAAAAGTAAGTTAAAATAACACAATGTCTTATTGTTTCTGTGCCATCAGGCAGCAAAAACATCCTGGAATGCAAGTACTAATAAAAGATACTATAAATCTCACTTTTATTAATGTTTACTAGTATTAGTCACAGCTAAAAAAATGTCCAGTCCCTGGAGTCTCTAGCCAAACAGCTACTCTACCAACAGCATAGTGAAAAGCATCTGTGCTGCATCTAAAATCCTATCAGTATGTTTGGGGCTTTGCAAAAGCACAGTCACTGCAAGACATATCCAAACTAACTGAAACTTAACTTACTCTCCAGTTCAGCAACAGAGGAGAGCAGAGTAAGGTGCAAATGCAGGTAAATACTCAGGCAGTCAACCTGTTAGGAGTTGTAGTCATGGCAGTAAGTCTGATACAGACAAACCCAGGATCAACACAGACAATGTAAATTTGATATCCAGTCTTAATATGTATCTACCTGCTGGAGAGAGCAGAACTGATCAAATGGATGACTGCTTCTCAATCTACTGCATCACATTTGAAGCCATAGCTGCTCCTAAGATATTCTTTCAAAAATACACAGGCTCCATTGAGTCCTTCTTATTGTAAAGCAAGTCATACAGACAGGGTTATTTAAGATAGCATCAAAGATTGTTTTTTTTATTTTTGTACTAGTAGTCAGAAATCATGTGAAAAAAAAACTTTTTTGTGTGTTGGTGCATTAGTTCTCTAAACCTTAATTAAAAACAAAGTTTTGATTTTTCTATTTGAAACAGAAGATGGTTTGTACCTTCACGTACATGTGTGTCTGTGTATAGAGATACACACATGCACACACTCATTCCGTTCCCTCCCCACAAGCCTAGCATCATACAGAATACAAAAGAAACTGGGAGGGAAGAAACCCAAAACTTTCTCCTGCTGCTGTGCTGGCTTTGACAGGGTTAAGTGAGTGCTCCTCATATTGTACATTTGTACTGCTGGTTCAGATAAATGGGTTTCATTTTATTGTTTACTTGTACTTGATAAGGTTCTTGGATTGATTCCGGTGGCTCACAATGCCTTCCAGGCACAGGATGTTATTCTTACTACTGCATCCAATGCCTTTCACAACACAGTGGTTTTCTCTAAGGCAGGCACTGTGAAACTAAAATATCAGCAAAATCAGTTTCTCCGTTTTTGTAAAATGAAGGAAATTCTGTGAAAAGAAATAAATTCTGTGCCAGCACAATAACCATAACAACCAGACATATCAAGAGAGCTGGAAAAAAATTATTATTTTTTCCCTCTTCTATCAGTGTTGGACAATATGAAGGCACTGTGGAATCTATGATTCACCTTGTTAACTCACAGCTAGAAAAGTATCTAAACATGTTGTTTCAAATCACAGAAGCTGCTCTTACAGAGCAGGCAAGTATTTTTTAACCAAATCAATTAGCAGCAGCAGCAGCAACTCAGGTTCCTATAAGTGAAAGAGTATGTCTCTCTCCTCATTCATCTTCATCTCAAATACAGTTAATACTAATGTCCGGTGAACTCCAAAAGGATTTGCATGACTTTGCACTGGGAAATACAGTGAATCTGATTATTTCAACAGAAGACTAAAATCAAGATTTTTTGCATCACTTCCTCACCTTGTCACTGACTTGCATAGTCTCAAAATATCCACATATCTCTGTATACCTTCACCTTGAGTACCACCTGTAATAAGACGGATACTAACATCTAGTTACCTAACAGAAATGCCAGCAACATTCCTCACCAATAATAAACTATTTTAAGAACTTCATTTTTTAATTAATTCAAAGAAGCCAGAGAACTCATTTTTTATCCACACAGTCTGGTGATTGTTTTGAACCTCCAAGACTTGGCCCATCTTTTTGGAGCACATGGATAGTCTTATTAGAATAGCAACGCACAGTATTTCTGCTTATGATCTTATCAAGAAACTGAAGAAGTCATTAAAATAACTGAAGTTTTAAGGTATTTTCCTGTTTTCTGTGTGGATTTGGAGAATACTTTACCTACATGAGTTTGTCCCCAGGCTTCAGAACTAGAGAACCAGCTCTGGTTTTTATACATATACCCTGGACAAAATCTGCTAGGACTATTTTAAACTTCTCCTGACGTTTTCTTGAATCTCATCCAGCTCTTTCCTCCATGTTAGCCTGCTGTAAATTGGAGCTTTGGGACTGGATGCACAAAAGAACTCCCACGTTACAATAGCAATTGCATTACAACACCTGTCTCGCATCCTGCCTTCCTAAGGAATCCTGCCCCACGGAAAGCACCCAAGGTCTAACTGCAGAAGTGGTCAACGCTGACAACAATATCTGCAGCCCCTTCATCTGCCACAGCTACCTTTACCAGAGCTTACCGATCTTGTAGCATAGGGAACAGAGCATGATTTGATGTGTTATCTCCTTGGCTTCCACAACTCAGTAGCCTGTATGCTCACATAATGTTAAGGAGATGGTTGTTAAAGTCAGTGCTCTCATCTGTGAGCTATGTCTCACAGTAACTGCTAGAGGAGCACTAGGGTAATCACAGCAAGTATGACAGAGATCACCAATCAGAACCTTTACTAACCTAAGAGTAGTATTTACTAGGACTAAACACACTGCCCAGAGAGCTCATAACCTGGTGAGTAGGAAATGCCAGAGGTGTTTCCAATTCTCCCTTTCTTCAGAAGTTACATCCTCCCTCCCTCCCTCAAGGTCCATGGAGGCAACTAGCCCCGGTGAGGATTCACACCTCTGCATCCTCTATATGTATATAGAACAGACAGTAGTAATCGGTTCTCCTCAAATCAAATTGATATTAGTTTTTCTAGGCAAACTGTAATAGCATCATATGGAAAAAATGAAAGCCCTACTCAGAACACTCTTGTCACTAGGCCTCAAATCCTGCAACCAGGATCAGACAAAGCAGGGTATCAAATCCTGGTCTCTGACATACTGGATGATCACTGAAGTGGTATGATAAAAAGGTGAAGGATGTTTGGGTCAAGGGATTTATGTTAAGCGTGCTAGTTTAGAAACATCAAAAAAACCACCTCTTTGGCTTACCATAGAGCAATATGTTCAGCACCATCTTCCTACATTCAGAGGCAGTTCTCTTATACTCGTGAGGAATTTTACACCTGTGCCTGAGCCTTCCTTTCAAATTAGCTGCTCATCAACTCTATTACTAAACAAACATGAAGCAGCTGTAGCTCTCAGACTATGATTAAAATTAAACCCTTCAAATCCAGCCTAGCTTAGAGAACCTCTGTACAGTTGTTCTCAATTGATTAACTCCAACTGGCTTACTACTAAAACTAATCTATTAATTTAACAATCTGAAAAGAGCTTCAAATAAAGCATTTCACATAAAGGGGATCCAAATGATACTTCAAGTAAAACACAAAAAGATGATTCCACTAAAATGCTTTAAGAAAAATAAATAATTTCTAGTTTTAAATTGCCTTTTTTTGCCTTAGAGCAGTTAAACCATGGATTGTTTTATTGATTCAACATTCATTGTTTTGCTTTGCACAACACTGGAAAAACAGAATGCTGCCATAATTGGTCTTCTAAGGGAGGTAACGGGAGAACTACAAACCAATCAGCCCACTATCAGCTGCATGCACCACCTGTAGCAAAATACCGAGTGCTTACCAGACAGCTGGGTTCCAACTAGGCTACAGAATAGGTTTTCGATCTGAACTTTCCAGAATACATACCCTCTCTGTGCAACCAATGAAATAAAGGAAAAGGCAAATAGGACTGATCCACAGGTCTGCATTATCCTGTTTAATCATGATGTGATGCATAAAATTATAGAGCTAGAAAGTTAGCTACACAGGAGGCAAACGAGTCTTCTGCATGAACTCTCAAAACATTTCAGGAAACACTTCTTTGCCTTTACAACTTCTCTTTAAGCAAGAGAAAATACGAATCTACATGAGGACTTCTCTGCTGCTAGCTGCAACTCATAAATATGAGCAATACTAATCCAATCATATACTCTCCTCTTCCTTGTTTCTATTTTAGGTTGAAAGGTTTTACCTCAAGATCCATGTCATTTTTACTGGTATGACTAAAGGGCTGAATCCTCTCCATGTAATATTCTAGTTAAATTACCGGTATTTCATTGGAACCTAAACAGTCCCATAAATGCACCTTCATTAGTATTCTCACCACTACGTTCTCCACCTGCTCACCCACTTCAGCATCTAAAATCTGCCAATATCTTCCCCACAAGATGGAGCTGGGTGTGGATTCACTTTGACAGTCTGTTTCCATCCCCACCTGTCCATCACATCCTATGGTACATGCAAAGTACATAACCTCTCAAAAAGAAACTCACAATACCATTTAACAGTTATGAGATAATAGCCTGAGGCACTGCATGATCCCAGCACTAGGGATCTGTCTCTGAGCCAAATGGTCATGTCATAGTCTCCAAAAACTGGAACACAATTGAGGAAATGGCCTGATTCAGTTCTCAGGATTGTAACAGATTTAAAAGCCACGCCAAATTAATGTTAAAAAATAAAACAGAGAGATGTCTGTAGCTCTTTTATGGGAGATGGGAAGAGATAAAAGGCAAAACTTCTGTGGGTTGAGTATGTTTCAGGGATGAATGAATGCACCATACAGCATGCAGCCTGTGTAGGGAAACTTACTACCCTTCAGGAGGAGGAAGAAACAGGAGACCCCAAGGATCTGACCCTTCAGACATCACCCGAGAGGATGGCTACATTGCATTTCTCATGCCAAGAGCAGACCACAACCCCAGCAGTAGCCAAAACCACGTCACCAATCCAGCCAGGATTATTCCCTAGCCTCTGCAGGAAGACACCTTGTGGAGGCATAAGACAGTACTATGCATCCAGACAAAACAAGCACTCTGTCACCAACATCAAAGGAGGCATTTGAAAAAACAGCTGCCTCCAGCTGCTCTTTCTCTTTCCACTAGAAGGGACTCACAGGTAACCTTTAGGAAACCACATCACCTCCAGATGACTTTCAACTGAATCACACTCCCACACTGATATGCCCCTCTGTGAAGGTATCACTGGTACAAAGGCTTAAACTTAATTTATTCTGAAGTTCACAAACTTCAGAGGAGAGCAGAGTAACATGCAAAAGCTGGTGAACACTCAAGCAGTCAACCTGTTAGAAGTTGTAGTCACGGCAGTAAATCTGATACAGACAAACCCAGGATCAACACAGACAATGTAGATTTAATATCCAGTCTTAATATGTATCTACCTGCTGGAGAGAGCAGAACGGATCAAATGGATGATTGCTTCTCAGTCTAGCATCACATTTGAAGCCATAGCTGCTTATAAGATGTTCTTTCAAAAATACACGTTGCTGGCGCCAAGTCTGGGGAGTCTTGTCACATGCCTCCACATGCAGGAGAGGAAACAAGAGGTGGCATCTGCAAATATTCTTAGCATCTCTTATCAGCACCCCAAGATGCAGAGGGAGAAAAGATCTGGCACCTTCAGGTCAGAGGAGTGAGATAGTTGCTAGGTAAAGCAAGGAAGGGGGTTTCACACAGCATCCAGGAGCCTGACAGCTCTCTTTCCATTTTTCCCTTTTTAGAGTTGTCACTGCCATTTGGTGGACAAATGCTCTATTTGCATGCATGGGTACAGGTAAGCTGGGTCTTACACCCCTACAAACCCTTGATTTTTAATAACTATATTGCCTTGGACTCATGTTGACTCCACAGGGTGCTTTTGTTTCTCATTGCCTTTAACAGTCAGGTCACAATGTGGTCAGTGTTTATGTTTGTTGTCTTCCTGTGAGTAATCTGTCTCAGGCCATAACCCAAGCATGACATAGGAGTACAGTAAGTCTGAACTGATGCTGAAGCTTTCCAGACTGCTGTAGTAAACTGCCGTGAATAGTGTTTCAAACAATATTTGAAAATATTATGTGGTTGTGAACCTTGACTATTATACACTGCTACCAAGAAGGGCTGTCCTTTACACACTCCGTCAGCCCCTGAGAAGAAGCCTGACCTATGCATAAACATCCTCTCTTCTTTTTAATGTCCCAGCACAGCAGAGGAGCGCTGAAGGACTATTAAGTGGCCCAGCTTGCAAGGCTTACTTCTTGTTTCACATCACAAGACTACCAACATCATTTTTACACTAAAAAACCTGCTCTACTTCAACAACATGACCATGTTCCCTGAATTTCATGCCATTTGCAAAAAAAAAAAAAAAGAACCATTGTTCTTTTATTTTTTCCACTCTAATTTCAGCCAGCTGCAATTGCCATCCTCTCACATCCTGTCCCTGGGTGAGGGAGGCTCTGCACTCACTGGGACAGTCTGTTTGCCTTGCTCAGAACAGAGGGAATCTCCCTGTCTCCAGGGGAAAATGAGGTGTATGGCTATGGTGTGCATAGCCTACATATCTGACCATAGATCCATAGATTGCCCATTGCTACTGCTGAGGCCCTGGGCAATATGGTATTTCTTTTAACTAGACTGCTTGTGACTTTCCACTAGGTACTGGAGAAAAATGCATGTCCCATTCATGGATCTAGCAGAGCTAGACATTTTGTACCTCCGAGATATGGCAATTCTGGACACCTCAGGCAGTGATGAAACTTGAGCTGGATCTTGGGCATCTGCAAAAAAGACCACAGCAACAATGGACCTTACCAATGCTGAATTATTCCCCTGGAGACCAATGTAACCAGATCCAAGACTGATCCCTACCCACCACAGGACTAAACACCTGAAGCAGGTCTAGGAGAATTTCAGGTCTAGTGCTCTGGACCAGTTACAGCAGATCCTCACACACACCCCTAGGGACTTCACCCCCCAAACAGGCCAAAGAACAGTATGGATATGGCTCAGTGCTCCATTAAGAAGTTAATTGTATAAATTACACCCCATCTATTGCACATGCCAGAAACTCTGCCTGGATTATTCCCTAGGATGCCGCTCCAGCCAGACAGTACTCTGGGATGCACTGAAACACCTTAGCCTGTCTCACAGAATTCACCTTTTAAGATCTAAACCAGATCATGCCTTGTCACAACATAGTTTCATGAAGCTGTGACAGCAAAAAGACTATTTTTATCTTTGGCAAATTGTATTTGAGATTTTCAGGAGCAGGAGAGACCCCTGCAGCAAAATAAAGCTTAATTGGGAAAAAATATTTTGTGCTGCACCTAGACTGTAAGAAAAGCATTGACGTACACTGAGGGTATGTTGTGGGGAAAACAGCCTGAAAGCAGTTCAATGTTCAATGTTCCCTCTCCCTTTCTCTCAGGATCAGAATATGGGAAGATCAGCAGTTTCAACTCCCACTCACTTACCTGCTGTCACAGGACGCAAGCCAACAGATGTTGCCAACTCAAAGCACTCAGCAATCATCAGTCAGGCTAAAAAACTCACAATATTGGATTTAAAAGCAGTATTTTAAAGAAACAATAGATGTAGTCTTCTTTTGTTCTGCCTTTCAAATTTTTAAACCCTTACAATCAGCTTTTATGTCTCTTCTTCATAACCACGAGGGACAGGAATTCTGGATTGCATTGTATTTTTTCAGCGGAAGCTAAAAATCTGACATCATTCATTCATTCAAGTTACTGAAGCTTTAAAAAAAAAAAATCAAGCTGCATTAGGATGGTGAATGCTGTCATCTCTGGCTGCCATATTTCAAAACAGTTTCCATATACTGTGCTATGGGTTAGAAACTTTATTTCCTAATGTCAAGAAGGAGGGGATGACTGTAAACTCAGAACCTGTTTTGTTCTGCTTGTGCTGCTTTTAGAAAGCATAACACAAAAAGCTGGGCAAACCAGACTTACTAGATGTGATGGGCAAAATTAAAAACAAAAGTACAACGAGATATTGATGATAGCCCTGATTAAGGCAAAAATCAGGAAGTTCTACATTTGCCTTTCATCTCTTTAACTGCTTCAAAATCTAATAAATACTGTCATCATTTGGAGGCTCTCTGGATGAAAAAACAAGTAGGACAGCCTGAGTCAGACCCTCACAAATGAGCAGGAGTTAAGTATATTTATTTATCTTTTATTTTTGGCCCAAGAGGAGGGAAAAAAACCCACAAGTGGAACCACCGTCACTTATGGTTTACATATTTACAAGGAAGTGAGTGGACAGGGATAATGAACAGCTCAGAATTCCCTCCAGAGCAAAAAGCTTTTTCTATCTTTGCCTAGACTACACCTATTCTATATGCAATCGTCTACAGGTCTCCGTTCCACCTCCACAATTGCTAAGTCCATACAAAAGCATTTTTACAACACATCCACTGCCACCGCATTAGTAAAAATTGCCTTTTTGTGGAAGAGCATCTGCATTCAGTACAAATTACACAGAATCAGGAGCTATGGAGGATAAGAGAGGAAAATCACTTAGAATGGCTCTTCAAATTCAAATGGGCAATGAAAACAATCATAGCAGGTAAATGCTCCAGTCCTGTTAGGAAAAAAAAAATGCAGAAAGAAATTATATGGCAATCCTGGGGGAGAGGAAACATAATTTAAAAAGAAAAAGTGTACAGTTTTATGGCCAGGAGGACAGCAGCACTGAAAATGAACACCCTGCCACAGATTCATTCTCCTTTTAAGTCCTGCCAATTCATATCTCCATTGAAATTATAAAGGACACCCATGTAGTCTCAGAGGACATGGAGTAAGAAAAATATATAGCCCAAAGGGAAGTCACATACTTTTGCAGAGGGATGGGGGGGAGCTTGCCCTTGGTAAGCCACTTCTCGGAAGGAATGCTGTGAAGGCAAGTACACCCTTCCTAGACCATGCAAAATCACCTGTTTATTTCTTACTAAGTCACAGAAGAAATACAAAACGGAAGAAACCTTTTTTGAAACACTCAATTAAAAAAAAGCACTTGTTAGGAACTGTATTTAAATTAAACTTGATTATAGGCTAACAAAGAACAACCACAACAGTGCTACATACACATGAAACAGCAAATCTTTCCCCATGGATCCTGTGGCTTTCCTAATGAGATAAACAAACTCAACTATGTATAACAAGGGAAACGAGGCTCACTAGAGACAAGAAAAAAGTGTGTCCCAGAGTGGGAAAAGTCTGCATATGAACACAAAGCATAAAGCAGGTAACTTGCCACAAAAATCCTGTCGTGTTTAATTTATAGTTGAGTCTGCATTTGCCATACAGTACCAGTAAATAAGGGAGGGGGTTTTCAACTACATTTGCATCAAACATGCTAGCTATTTGTCAGGAAACATCAAAAAACATCAAATACACTCAACTTACAGAATCAAATTTCCATCCCATAAAATCTGAAATTACAGTATATAGCAATATGTTGCTTCTTAAGCACTGGAAGTAATGCAGTTTGATTTTTCATTCATTAGCGTCCTATGATTTACTAGGAGCTTTTCCTCACAGGCTCCTTTCTGCTTGAGGGTTCTCTCCTATCTCTAGTAAGATGGGAGTTCATATTGCAACCCTTCCCTCCATCAGGGAAGTTATAGGTCTTTTTCCTACTTACCCCAAAAGTTTCAGAACTCACCAGAGTTCAATTATTGTTGCGACCTCCACCTATCTGTTAAATTGGAACAAAACTGGATAGTTAAAAAAATATTGATAAAGAAACATAGATTAATAGGCAGAGAGAAAAATGTGTTCATACACATACAAAAAATGTCCTTAGTACAGCAGGGTAAAAATCAGAGCAATTAGTGGAAAAGAATAACAGAATTTGAAGTACACATGATAAGGCATTTGGGATGACAAGCAGAAACCAGAAGGCCTGAGCCCAAGTAAACACCACACAGAGTTGGCATCTGCATGAGACCACTGTACATTCATGGCTGCCTTTTCATTTCTCTCTTGCATTCCCTCAGTGTCCAGCAGAAAGGGATTTTGGTAAGTGCTCTGTCCCCCATTGCCAAACTGTAGAGCAGGGTCTCAATATATGGAGAAGCAGATATTGAGAAGGTCTGGCCAGCTAGAACTTTGCCACAATAACTTTACAGAGCAACAGCAGAGGAAAGTGAGGGAGTGATCAGGCAAGACAGATGAAGCTGAGAAGCCACAACCAACACAGGGTCTCTGAACCAGGGATGCTGAGGACTGGGGAGGCCTGAGCTGGGGCTCCATCCTGCCCCTGACAGGCTGAGAAACCCTTCCTATTTTCCAAATACTCTAACTACTGTACCATAAGCTGAGTAGTAGAAATGCCATTTTGAGAATATTTGCTTATCTGTGCTAAAAATCTAACACTAACATTTTAGGTTTTAAAAAAGGTATTTTCAGGTCACATTTAAAATGTAGAAGTTATAATAAAAGCATTTTCAGCATGCAGTATTAAAAATGCCAAGAATCAAATTAGCTTTTTATTTACATCTGTTATGTCACTGTGGTATGCATCATCATGTCCTGGGGATGCTTCAACACTCTCACACAACTGCTGCTGAGCATTATGAGAAACCACCGCAACATTTCAGTGTATGTACTTTGTCCCACTAGGGAAAAATTAAAATACAGTTGCTCTGGTTCTAACTCACATCAGATTTCACTCCTTCTGTAAATGAGTAAACAAAACTATATCAATCTTGGCTGTTACATCAGTCAGCAGCTTAGACATTTCACAAGGGCCCCATACTTATAAATGAAAGCAAAAAAAAAAGCATATAAACTATCTGTCAACTCTGCTATCAAGAGAGCTAATTCAAGTTTCTCTGGTTTGGGGAGGTATTTCTATATTTCCTAACATAAATAAACAAGACAGAAGAAAACTCCAAAGTGCGCAAGTTTTGGTCCAGACTCTTATGACATTAGGCTATACCCATGGATGCTCAGCCCTCCACTTTCATCAATCCCGAGTGTCTATAGGAAACATTGTTTGTAATGATCCCCTTCAAACTTGAATGATGAAAGTGCACATTTTGCAAATGACACCTCAGCCAATCTGCCCCATCTGCATGAGAGACGGCAAATGATTTCACTCTTTAGGCATTCAAAATAAAATGCACATGCGGCAAATTCCAAGCTGGCAGGAAAATCCAGTCATTAAAAAAGTGATTTGTTTTCTACATTTGCAAACACAAAGGCTCAATTTATTTCCATTGCCATAAAGAAAATGAACTGTTACTATTTTTTTAAACAATCATAGCTAGCACATTTTGGAAATGTTTTAATTTCAAAAATACTAACTAGAAAATTAGAGTTTAAATAGCTTTTCTAAAGTGGTACCATTTTAGATACAGTTTTCTGATTGATGGCATTGCTTTGCCCTGCGGGAAAAGGTTTTACTGTCTTTGTGTACACTGTAGCAATGCCTGTTTGTTCCTGGAGTCACTAAATTAAAGAAGAAACCTAAACTATGTGAATTTTAAACAAAATTATATTAATTAACAGGAAGATATATTTTACATTATGGGAGCCTGAAAAAAATCTACATTTCTTTTAAAATTAGAAATTTATGGTCTCTGTCCGTCTTTCCCTCTTTCTCTTCATAATGGGGAAAACAGAATAGCAAATAAAGAAAGTAGCAAACATAATTGATATAGCCCCATCCTAAGAAAGCTTATAAACATGCTTAACTTTACACAGAATGAGTTGCTTAATTGAATTCACTGGGACTATTCCCAATGCAAAAATGTAAGCATGTGTGTAATTCTTTCCAGGATCAGGATATGTAAGGGTGATCTGTAATGAAAATACAACTACTCATTTTTTTCAAATTTCTTAATCTGCATTTATTTTTGTGGCTATAGCAACATCTGGTGGACAAACAGCAAAATATAAAGCCTGTGCACGTCCACCATGATATAAATATATGTATTTTAAAATACAAACTGTTTTTACTTGCTTTTGTTCTTTAAAAGTTAACAAGAAAAAACAACAATGTAACTTAGATAATTCTTAATAACTTTAAAGTTATTACGTCTCTTATAAAATGCTTTATATTCTTAACCATAAGTGGTCAAGGCATCTTTGTTTCATAACATACTAAAATACTACCTTTTCTTCTCCCATCTTACCTCTCAGGCAAGTGCTTCTATACTTAGAATCATTAAGGTTGGAAAAGACCTCTAAGATCATCGAGTCCAGCAACTTCGAAGTGCTGGTCATGGTGTATCAACGTATACTGACCCACTTTGACAAGAGTATACAAATACCCCACAAATGCTAAGGTTGCACAGTTAAGGAGTCAAAAAATAAGATCTATCACAAATAAAGTTGTAGAGTTAAGAAAACAATAAAGAACCCCTGCAGATTTGCTCTCCACAGAATCAAAGCCTAAAAAGAACTCAAAATAAAACCCCAAAATAACGAAAACACTGAAGGGCAAGTTAGCATACAGGGGTGGCTGAGTGATCAGCATGCTGACAGGCATTCTTTTTGCTTCACTCATTTCCTCTGTGCTTTCTTCTAATTCCTACATAATTGCTCTCTCATTTTTCACATTCCCTTTCCTAAAATTCCTGCTTTATAGGCACATCTGTTTAGAACCAGCAAAAAAGTATTTAATGATAAAATGAGAGTCAAATACAATTATAACTATATTTGCTAAAATTGCTTAATGCTGAGGTTAGCTTGAATTAATTTCCAAAGGGCTGGAGACATGAGAATGTAGAACAAAATATGAATATATTGACTAAAATGTTTTAACAGTGAACAAGCCATTGTATCTACCACCAAAAACAAGGAAGCAAACTAAGGAACAACCATTCTATTATTGGTTGTAAAATTCTAAGACAGCATCAAAAGGTTTCTAGAAGAAGTCAGGCAATAATCTCTAGAAATGTGAGAACAGAAAACAGAAGGTACTTGAGGGCGAGGCTGAAATCAATGGATGGATTGCTAGTAGTCTGGCTAGGTATCTCCATCCTGTATTTGGAAATCTGGATCTTCTTTGGTCCTTCACATACAGTAAGATGTGCAGGACCTTCACAACCTGACTGAACACAAGACTGCTAACACAGTACTTCCCTGATAGCAGCTCCATGCAGAGATCAGAAGTGGTCAGCAAGCTGTCCATCATTGCCTGCAGCTTTCTGTACTGCCTATTTTTTCAGCTTTTACTGGAAGAACTAATTGCAAGATGCAAGTTCCCAGGACTGGTAAGTCAATAAATCAATAAAGTCACACACTGCCTACTACAGCAACATACTGCTTCAAGTTATCCACTTCCCAAACACTGATCAAGGAGATGACTGTCCGGCAAACTGCAACAGATGAAGACACCAGCAGGAAAGTAGCATGCCAGAGACACAAAAAAAGTATTCTGAATTTACACGCACCAGCAGCTTGATTCAAGTATTGCTTTTGCTGACAAGCCCATGCCTCCTCCCAACCACCTTCTCCCCAAAGCTCCAAAATGGGGGACTTGCCAAAAACTCCTCAAAGTCCATTACTGTTGCTTTCATTTTACATGGCAGGTATAACCACTCCAGCTTCACAGGTAAAAATATGGGGTTAGTCATGCTAGGCATGTAGATAGAAATTGAAAGCATTTTGGTGAGAAGTGACAGGGTCCTGGATCCAGTCAAAGTACCTGTGGAAGACACCTGCAGTCATCCACAAACCCCAGGGTCATTCATTGGGACATTACACATGCAGAGTTTTATCACCTGGCCATGATTTCAGTGATTTTAAAGGCCTTGACATAACGATGTATAAGACTCTCATTTCTTCCTTGTAGAAGGTACCTTTGAGGTGCTGAGAACTTGCAAGCATAGATAGGCAATAAAATCAGAAACCAAAAGGAAGCAATCCAATGCAAGCATCTCTGTATGTGTACATGTAAGACAAGATTTGATAGGGATGGTATCTTTCATTTGACCAGCCAATATAATCAGCAGACAACCTTTTGGGCACAAACCCCCTTCCATTAGTGTGAAGTAGAAACAACAGACTAGAAGACTAAACACAAACTACAAATTACTGCTCTAATTAGGAGTCTAATCACACATGCTAATAGGGCCGTTCCCCAAAGAAGACACAGTAGCAGTACCTGTTGAGAAGGTGGTAAATTAACCCTGTGAGAAGAAGGTGGTTATACCCCTAGGGGAACGCCTGAGGTAGATTTTACTCTGTGGAATACCAAGTGGCTAACAGGATGGGAAAAATAACCATAAACCTCATTTTGCCCCTAGTTTGGTGCGCTTGGTTGACTTACGAGCTTCATTCCCCCAACTTGTCTTCATGGGCTTCCCTTGAAGCTTTTGTTCCTGCATCAGCATGGCCTGGTGCCTGGCCCTCACATAATGCCGCCCTCGCCATCACCACCGCCACTTAGCCACTCAGGCAAGGCCTGCTGCCTTTGCAGAGAGAACAGGCCCAAGGGCTCTGCTGTGTGCCCATTAGACATGCTTTTAAATACACACATGAACAGGTTGCTATCGCATGCCAGAGAGGAAGCTGGAGGCTCTTCGGTCCTTAGCACTAGGGGTCTGCAGACCTGCAAAGCGCTAGAGCAACCAGCGGAGCCAAGCCAGACTTGGAAGGGGAAGGTGCAGGCAGACACGCTCTTAAACGTAATTTTAAACTTTCCTCGTTTTCCCCCTCCAATTCTGTATCCAGGGCCCGCTACGTGCGACGAGAAAACGGGGGGCAGATGCTGTCGCGCTCGTCGCTGCCCACAGCGCGTGCGCCCGCGCAGCGCCTACGCGCCCTCACAGGCGGGCAGCGGGCGCATGCTCCGGAAATAGCGGAACGAGGGCGGGAGGGAAGGTTGTCGCTCCGGGGCTTCCGTCCGCCCGGCGGGGCGTGGTCGGATGTGTCCTTCCGTGCTTCCCGACATGGCGGAGTATTCCTGCGTTAAGTCCACCAAGCTCGTCCTCAAAGGGGCGAAAGAGAAAAGGTGAGGAGTGGGCTGCCTGCCGCCACCGCCCCTGCCCCGGGCTCACCGCCCCGGCCGCTACGGCGGATGCCGTGCTGCCAGCTCGGCGGTGCCTGGGGCCGGGAACCCCGGCCGGGCTCCCCCCGCTGCGTTGGGGTCGCGTCGGAGGCTGGATTGGGGTGAGGCCAGGCCAGGCCGTCCCGCTCCTCCGGCTGCGGGTATGCCTGGGCACGCCGGCCAGGGCAGGGGTTTTCGGGTTGTCAGCCCCTTGCTCCCGGCGGTTGTCAGTGACCCGCTCCTGTAGGGCTTGGGAGCGAGGCCGTATGAGAGGGCTCGCTGTGGAAGGGCCGGGTCGGAGGCACGTTCTTACTTTTTTATATCGCCCTTTGCAGCAAGAAAAAGCACAAGGAGAAGAAAAGGAAAAGGGAAGAGGATGCGGCAGAGCAACTTGATATTGTTGGTGAGCTGCTTTTGGGGAATTACGTGACAGTGTGGAAACTCTAGGGGACAGCAGAAGCTGAAGAGATTGTTACAGGACTTTGTAAGCTAAGTGTAGTCCCTGTAGAGACTTACAATTGTTTGTCACAACATGTTATTTGTGTGTTGGGATCTTCCTAGACTCCAGATGGAACTTCAGACGTCAGTGGGATGGATTTTCTACCTTTTAGCTAAAGTATGCTCTTACATAATCTCAAACTACTTATCAGTTTGGATTTTTTATTTTTTTTTCCCCAATGGTATTTGCTTCAGGAGGAGAGACTTTTTAGCACTGTAATGCTGTTATTTAATGAGTGCATTTCTGTGTAAATAACTTGCATCTTCTGTTACTGTTACTTTGAAAATTAGCGGTTGGGTCACCTGTGCTTTCTGTTCTTACTCTGCCACTAGTTACTTTCTGACTGTGTTCTTTAGTTCACTCAAACCTTCGATCCTTTCAAAAGGAAAAGAGTCTCGGTTAGTTTGTTTATTTGTTTTTAATTTGACGTACTTACTTGACCGCTGTGATGTGTTCACATTATAAATTTGCTACTGTTAATTGAAACTGACGACACAAACATTAACCAGTAACAAAATATAACTTTACTTTTTCCTTTTTCATAAAATAGAAGGATCAAAGTATGTATGGTCATGAGCAGTAACTTGATAGACTGTTACCCTTCGGCGCTGTCATGTCCTTGATTGATCACAGTTCACTTCACAAACAAAAACAGCTAAAAAAGAACCACAAAGTCATGAGAGATGCAGATGTATACTGTAGCACAGCACACATTACAGGATAAATGTCATTTTTTTATCATGTGTATATAGGCATAAGCTAAAGCAGTGCAAGGGGAAGTCATCCTTGTTCCTGTGTTAAAACAAATTATGATATATGAGAAAATGGGCTGTTGTGTCTTACACTAGAAGAATGTTACAGATGTTCTACATTCTTTAGCCAGATTTCAAAAAAGAGGGAGAGATTTGGAAAAACCGTACATTGACCTGTGAGCCCTGACTATATAGGACAAGACAATTAGCTCCATATGTTGTATAAAGATAGGGGAAGATTATTTCTGCTCAAGGCAGATTGACTTGCCAAATTTACCATGTGGGAAAAAACCATCATATTCAGATTAATTAAAAATAGTTATTATCTTAATCGGGTAGAAAATATTTGTAAGACAGTATACCAGAAGAAAATTTTACTGTTTAAAAAATATAAACATCATAATTCTAATTCATGGCGCGTGGGTAGGGCTACTTTTAACTTTGGTAGAATTCTGTGGGGCTCAAACATTCAAACACAGATTGGCTTCAGCAACTGAAGTCTAAGAATTACAGCTCACATGAGGTAATTTAACAGCAAGATGAGATAGTTTATCTGTTTCTGTTGTGTTGGAGAATCTAATAATTGGATATGATCCCAAAACTGCAGGAGGCTGGTCCAGAGGAAAAAAAAAATACCTTCCTCGCAAGGTGTATCTTTGCTGGATCAGCTGAATGGATCAACTTCCTCTATGGACTAACACAAAGAAGGGATGAAGTGCAGGAGCCTGTGACTAGGGATGGCAGGGTGGGTAGAACAGCAGGACTTCGTTTCAGCAGCAACACCATTAAATTGGCCCTGTAGTATAAAATAATGCACAAAGATCTTGAGATAGCAATAGTATCTTTAGAATTTCAAATCTCAGAGAAGACACAGAAATATCATCTCTTGAACTACTGTAATCAGAAGTTGTAATTACTCTATTATAAACTGTCATGGTTTTGTATTTTAGGAAACTGGTGGGCTATCAGTAATTTCGGTGAAATTACAGGAACTATAGCTATAGAAATGGATAAAGGAGCTTACATCCATGCCCTCGACAATGGCTTGTTTACGCTTGGAGCACCACATAAAGGTTTGTTTCAGGAAATTTGGAAGTAAGCAGTTCTAGTAATGACAGGCATAAAAGTAGCATCACTTAAAGGCAAGCAGTTTTACAGCTAAAAGCAGTTTTATTACAAATAATGCAATAATCCTAGCCGTAGCATGCAGATGACTTAAACCTAATGACTACCAATCAGTTTCACTTACCTAGTTTCTTGCTGGTTTATGTGTACAATAAATTGAACTGCCTTGGAGATGATCACCTGTTAAAGGCCATACCGCTTACTGGATAAAAAGCAGTGTAAATTTTATTAAAACCTATAAAAACTTTATGGTGTCAGTTGAAGAGTGAAACTCGAGGCAGATGAGTTTCAAGGCTTATTGCTGCGTCCTCGTCTTAATATACTTGTTTTGTTGCTGCACAAGTGGGCTACTAATGTGGCAGGATAATTAGCTAGTCCTTACTTTGAATTTGAGGGCCATCAGTCAGACAAGGACTGTTCCAGAACCCTGACAGTGTTTCACCTCCAAGGTGACATCAAAGCAACGATGGCAGTATTATCTCATTTTGGTTTTAAGGGATGGAGAGGCTAGTAGCTTTTAGGATACTGAGTTGTGCTACCATAGCTGAACCATTTGTTATGGAAAAATAACATTACAAGGAGATTAAGGTTTTCTGAGCCACCTGGAGAATTACAAAGCATTCTCAACTGTAAATTTCTTTACACAAGAATTGTCTTTATTTTGTCTTGTTTTAAGCACTCTAAATACATGAACGTAAATGAGCACCTGCACTGCTTTTTTAAAAGTGAATATTCAGAAAAGGAATTTTTAAAGAAATAAAGCATTGCAGCTTTCCATAGTATTTTGCAGTGGCCGTTTAATTCTTATTGAAACTGCACTATTAACAGGTTAAAATATTGTATGTTTAATACTAACTAATGGAAAAATCTTTCCTCAGATGATGAAGGCCCTAGTCCTCCTGAACAGTTTACAGCAGTAAAGTTGTCTGATACAAGGTAAGTACTATAACAAAATGTTACAAGTTTTGATACTTGTTATCTTTGTTTCTGGTGTGAATACCTGTTTTAATATTCTCTTGAAATACATTGCCTACTAATAATGTGTTTGTGATGTGTTGGATATTATGAATTGCTTGAATTAAAAACATTCTTTATTGTTTTCCTGCATTTTCTCTTTCAGGATTGCTCTGAAGTCTGGTTATGGCAAATACCTTGGTATAAATTCAGATGGACTTGTTGTTGGACGTTCAGATGCAATAGGATCAAGAGAGCAATGGGAACCTGTCTTCCAAGATGTAAGTTGCTTGGAATAATTCATCTGCTGTTCCTAGCATTTGACTGTATTTTGAGTTAATCTATATTGAAGTTCTTTGTCTGTACAGTAAAAGCCTTTTGCAATCTCTTCCATATTGTAACTTCTAATCTTCTGTTTTCCCAACTGCTGCGTTTTGGCAGCCGTAAGCATCTTAAGAATGAAGGAGCCAGCAAGTCTGCTGACTACCTATTGAAATGTCAATACATAAAAGAATAAAACGCATTTACAGAATTTTCTGGTGTATTATAGAGGACGAATGTTACGAATCAGAGTTTGTATATAATCCTTTTACTAACAATATGTGATATTATTTCTGCAGAAGAAAATGGCATTACTAGCAGCAAATAGCCGTTTTATTAGATGTAATGAAGAGGGAGACATAGAAGCCAAAAGCAAAACTGCGGGGGAAGAAGAAATGATAAAGGTAATCTATAACTTCTACAATTAATACAGGATTGGCACGGATATTCAAATAATCAGGTGTCTGTGTGCTACAATCTACTGTTAATACATTTATAATAGTTTTCTATAAGCTGTCAAGTGATTTGGCCGCAAGAAAGGCAAATGAGCTCCAGGGCTGCATAAGCTGAGATACTTCCAGTAGAGATAGGAAGCTATTTTGCCACTACAGAAGGGCAAGACGTTGGGGGGCAAGACAGTCTATGTGATATTCCAGATAGTTCTGAGTAGCTTGGTACAGGAGAGATGAATTACGACTGAAGCAGGGACAGAGAAGCGTTTACCAGAATGATGCAGAAGGGGACATCTTTTAAGTAATAGAATGTAAAAAGACTACCTTGACTTCATCTGGATATGGAAAATACACGTGCCTCCAGATAGATAGATGTCTACTAGTCAGAGCAGTAATAATTTTAAGTCAGTCTCTGAAAAAGGCATTTTACCCCTGCTAAAACTGTCATGGTGCTTCTTTGAGATGAAGGTGATTATGTCTTACAGTAGTATCAAGGATTCCACTTAATATTTCCCATACTTAAGACAGCTCTTGCTTTTATTGCAGTTGTCTCCAGTTGCAAATTAACCAGTTTGAAAGCTGTGAACTTAAAAGGTCACTGTGACTCTCATTCTCTTATGAGGGGTATATTGTCATCTTTAACCTGAAACTTCTGGTTGTGTTAACCAAAAAAAAAAAAAAAAGGCATTTTCTGTTTTGTAGTTGGTTTTTTTTTTTTCCCTCTCAATGACTAGATTCGTACTTGTGCTGAAAGAGAAGCGAAGAAGAAAGATGATGTTCCACAAGAAGACAAAGGAAATGTTAAACAGTGTGAAATCAATTATGTGTACGTAGTTTAGAGCTGTTAACAGGCTCAAGTATCTTTTTTTGCTTTTCTTTTGGGGCCGCCTTTGGTGGAAGGGCCAAACTCCCACCCAGCCTTTCACTCGCTTTCCCCTCAGCAGGGCAAGGGAAGAAAATAAGTTGAGAAAGCTCATGGGTCAAGATAAAGACAGGGAGATTGCGTACCAGTTACCGTCACAGGCAAAACAGACTCAACTTGTGGAAAATGAATTAAGTTTATTGCCCATTAAAGTAGATTTGGTAGTGAGAAACAAAGACAAAAATTCAAAACACCATCTTTGCTTTCCCCATCTCCCAAGCTCAGCTTCACTCCAGACTCCTCTACCTGGTCCCCCAAGCAGGATGGGGGTATGGGTCAATACATAGTGGATTCTCTCTGCCACTCTTTCCTCTCCCACTTTTCCCCTGCTCTGGCACGGTCCCCTCCACGGGCTAGAGGGGAATATCTGCTCCAGCGCCTGAAGCACCTCCTCCCCCTCCTTCTCTGTCCTTGATATTCACACTGCCATTTTGCACTTTTTTTTTTCCTCTCTTCTCCTCTGCCTGTGTGGCCTTTTGCCCCTTCTTAAATATGTTTTCACAGAGGTGCCACCAGCTTTGCTGATGGACTTGGCTGTGTCCTGCAGTCAGTCCGTTGTGGAGCCAGCATGGGGCAGCCCCTGGCCTTTTCTCACAGAGGTGTCCCTGCAGCTCCCCCACTACCAGCATCTTGCCACCTACACCTACTCTTTCGCTCCCTGACTTGTCATGCTAGTAGTTGAAGAAGGGGCTCTTTAGAACTTGTAACCACGTCATGCTAATCATGCAGGGGCTCATTCCTGCTTAGACTGCCAAAGAAAAATGGAATAGTTTTCACCTACAAAAGTCTTAGTGCAGTATTTGATACTGTGATGGTTTGCTGGATTTTATTAGGCCAGTTGTCTACTGTGTAATAGAAGTCAATATTCTTATCACAGGCGGTGTTTTATTTGAACACAAAACTAAAGAAGTTACACTTTTTACATTTTTTTCTTCCCCCTTACAGAAAGAAATTCCAAAGTTTTCAAGACAAAAAGCTTAAAATAAGCAAAGAAGATACAAAAGCCCTCAGAAAAGCCAGGAAAGAAGGCACTTTTCATGAAATGCTGCTTGACAGGTACTTCAAAGTACAAGAAATAATGTACTGATTTAAAAACTACTGGGAGATGGAATTACAGTAAACCTAGGGTATAAAAGAGAGCTAGATTTTAGGGAGATGGAGTGTTGAGCATTTCCTCTCTGGTCAGTGTTCTGCCTGAGTTCTGGGGTTGGCACTTTTTTTTTGTTCTGAATTTTCACTTCTTTAGTTGAAGATTGCAGGTTTGGATTTACCCAGAAATGAATTCTTTTGGAAATCTTTAACTAGGTTGTTCAGTTTGTTTAGTACAGAGGAGTTGAGGGATGAATCTTTTTAATCACAAAGATTAAGCTAATTTTTGACATTTTCAATACCTATGGCACCAGAATATTTTGGAGAGGGGAAGGCTGCATTTTAAAGAGAAATAGCATTTATTAAGAATAGTCTTCATGTTATCTAGTGGGAATTCCCCCCCCCTCCCCCCCCCCCCCGAGCTAAGACTATAGAAACTGTCTTGAATTTTTAAAACATTTTGTATCGGTATACAGTATAAATACTTGCATTAATTCAGTGGGTGGAATGCAGAAGACTATTTATGATAATTGCAAGTGATGTGAGAACACTCCTGGGCCATCACAGGTTGAGTATCAGTTTCAAATCACACTGAATCTGAATTGCATTCTGCAGGGTGGACAAAACGCAATTCATGATGATTTGAAGGGAAAGACAAGGTTAACTTTAGACATTGCAGTTCTAGCTCCTTAAGAAAACAAAGTTAATTAACAACTCCAAAGTGTTGTTATGCTTTTATATGTGCTTTGAAGCAAAGTTTAAGAAAAATTGTTTTCAATGCTTCCTTAATGGTTTGAGGCAGATAAAACACACAGATGTAATCGTATTTGGTCTTAATCTAAATCTTGTTTCATTACTCTTTCCATATAGGAGAGCGAAAGTGAAAGCAGATAGATACTGCAAATGACAACCAGCTGGTCCATTTTCTTCTGCATCTCTGATGATAGGGTCAAATTGAAAACAAGAGTAAAATGTTTTATAATTATTTTTTATTGAAGGTGTTTTGCTGATGTTTTTATTACGTTATTTTTAAAGGATCACCCGAGAGCTATAATTAAGCATCAAACTAATGTCATCTTTCAGTAATGAATACTGTTAAGTTTACTCTAAAACTACATGCTATTGAAATAGTGAGATAATTATTTAACGGAAAAGAAATTGACCCACTGAATCTTCCAAGGTTGATGAAAGGAACCTGAACTTGGAGACAGGGCAGAAGAGAACGACGATGAAGTTTGAAAGTAAAATATGGTTGACACATTGAACCATTAAGAAATATGTAACTGTATTGAACAAGAAGAAATAATTGAAAATGCATGTCTTACAACACATCATACCAGATCCTGAGTAGGACATCTGTGGAGCCATTCTACCCTGCATCAGGTGAGGACTGGGCCAGAATATTCAGGCTTCATAAAACAATGTTCAAAACAGACCCACTGTTCAGGTTGATAAATGGCATAATCCGTATGCTGGAGAGAGTGTTGACAAGTCACAAGAACCCTATTAAAAATGAAAATGCAGGTGCTTCATAAGAAGAGGGGATGACTCTTTTGTGTTAGCAGGCCGCTTATTTTACAAGAGGGGAAAAACTGATTTTGCAAACTTGCTGGTTTCTCTACAGCATGGACTTTAATTTCTTTAATAAAACAGCAGAGACTTTTCTTAAGGTCATAGTATAATATGCATTCCTGGTATCTTACATAAAAGATGGTTACCCGTGTCTGTTCTGATTACCAAGAAGCTATTCAGTAACATCATCTCCATAGGAACTACCTCAGTCAGAACAATTGCTTACTCTCTCCGCAGCTTCTGTAATCTGCGTCATAAAGATTACTTGGTAACAATGTTGAGGATTTTTATGGTAATAATTTGAATTGTCTCTATGGAGCTTCTCCTAGCTGTCAGTTTGAACAGCACACGTGGTACAAAACTGTAAGTTCATGCAAGATAACGATGTGTCTAAAAAGAGCACAAGAACAGACCAATAAAGTCTAGTCAGTAACGGCAATTTATATTGGTCTAATTTCATAGGCAGTTGGGCTTGCAGAAGGAGCATGAAGAATTTAAGTATGTCATAATTGTTTAAACTCTCTATTGACTTTTCAGCATGAAAACAAATTATAGCTGGTTAGGGAAGGCTAGCTGTGGTTAGCAATAAAAGCATTTCTTTCTCAAAGAATTTAGAAAAATACAGCTATAGCCCACACATTTTATGGAACCAAAAGAAGAAAATCTCCATGGACTGGGCACATTCATGATGTAACATAGGGATTCTTAGAAACTCATTTGTTTCTAGAAAAGCAAACAAAAATCCAAACCTTTCTCTGATGGCATTTTTAAGCTTTTCATACCCAGCTCTATCCTGCTGAGTACAAAGATTTTTGCCACGGGGCTTTTCCCTCTAAGGTGGTAGAATTTATTTGTTTTATACCTGTTAAACCCACTATTCATTTAATACCTATTTTACAAGAATAGGCACACTCACTAGTTCCTTGTATGAATATCTATTTTGGAATGAGTGCCTTTTCTTTCCACTTTAGCTTCTTCTCTTGAGGGAGATACTAAATGAGAAATCAAAATGCCCCCTCTGGGGAGCTGGTTTGTGCAACTACATTGGGACAGTTGTGCTTGTAACTTTCTTATACAGACAAATCCTTGGAGATCTTCCTGTCATTCCAGCTGCTCCGTAAGATTTTGTATTTTAATGCTGATAGAAGTTATAACAATGCTGAGAAATTAAACAAAAGCAAGGTCTACACGGAATGAAAAAGTAAAATTAAATTATCAAATGAGAATTTATTTTCCCCTCAGTTTTCAGAGGTACAAAAGATCCCCTTGGTAGCTGGTTTTTTGAACTTAAATGATCTTCTAGAGAATTGTCTTTTCCCCTATATCTCTCCGATTATTGCATTTCAGGAAATACTGTTAACCAAAATGTAATAGTATCACATGGTCACGTAAACTCATCAAATGCTTGACCTTTTTACCAGTATCAAGTCCAAAGCTTCATTTTAAAGTTTTCAATGATTTTATTTCTAGTTCTAGTACAAAACTTTATTTGAATTTACTCTAAGCTTACCACATAACTTTCAGTCATTCCTGCTATCTTTGTTTCCTATCAGTTTCTATTAACCATGCATTCTTTCAAATCAAGCAATTGCTGGGAATATCAGTGTTTGTAGTGAGACTCTGCATTAAAACATTTTCAAAAAGAAACTATAATTAGCAGAACTTATTTTTTTATTCTAATCTTGTAAGTAACTCCAGAATTACATTAGAAATCCCTCGCACATCAATAACCAGTTATAAAATCTTAACTGTATCACCTGTGAATATTTGCCTTGTATTAAGGGATTGGCTCAGAGAAAAAATAACGGTTTACCAAGTACTAATGGCAGGCTGTATTTGCCATATAGCTTAAGTCCTGGGAGACAGACTGTACAATCACATAGTCCAGAGAGAAAGCTCCCTGGCATTTAGCGGTCTTGAGAGAGAATAGTTGGCTTCTCTAGGGAACTCTGTGTATAACCCAATTGCTCTCAAATAAAAATAGACACCCTCTCAATCAAAGACAGCCATGTAGGCACAACGTGCGGCTAGCTTTTTACCAATAGCAGAAATGGTCAAGCAGATGAAACTGACTGTATACGTAGCTTGGAGGCTTTTGAATCGCAGTGTCTATCCATATGCTCTGTGACTCCATTTTTGTAAAGGAGAGGGTTATGCTGCCTTTTCCATGGTGAATAAAGACCATATTTTGAGTTCCTGTATTGTTGGAAAAGATGCATTGCGCGTGTCCAGGAGGTCTGACGGAAGTGTGAGCACTGAATTTGCAGGGAGAAGGCCAAAAGCTAGAAATAAGTAGATGATTGCTGGTAAATGCTCCTGGCCAGAGTCTGAGGAATTCTTGGATGAAAATGCAGCATAGCTGTGGGTTGTGCCATCACAGAGAAAAAATGTAATTCATTTTTCCCAGAGCTCCTCAGTTTGGTCTAGGACTGCGGATTAGGGCTCATCAAATAGTTCTGGTTGAGGTACCACGCTACCTGTCCCTCCCCAGAAATGTAAGTAACCTGATGTACAACTGTTGCAACATCATGGACCTGGAAGTGGCCTACTGCCAAAACTTCCCAGAAACACTGGGAAAGAGGCAGCGCCACAAGGAGCAGGCTGTGGGCCAGAGTAATTATTGGGCAGTTCATTGCAGGTGTCATTGATCTACAATCACTGTGAATCTTAAACGCATCTGAAGTGAATGCTGATGGTTGAATTAGACTGATGTTACAGCATCTGTTTCTCCTTTCAAGAATATATTGTTTAAATAAAATCCTGTCTGGTAGAACTCATAAAAATGATTACTCAAACACAGATGCAGCTGGAAGCAGAAATCTGCTATGCTGGCGGAAAGGGTGCTGAAAGGACTACTCAGAATCTGAAGAAGAGCCTGAGAATTACCCGTGGAAAGGAATTTTCCATTTCACATTTATCAATGTAAATAGGACAATGCAAGGTGTAGGCGCTGTAAATAGCTGTAAGTGATAGCAAAGGCAAAACGGAACTGAGAGGCATGTTTGTTACAGAGCTAGGAAGAAGCGAAGGAAAAAGAAATGTCGGAGCACATGAAATGAGACTGTCCCAAGTAGAAGAGGAAGTACTGGATTTGGCAAGGGACTTGCAGCCCTGCAGGAATGGGGATAGCGTAGTAGCGACGGGGTTGCCCTTTGTGGCAGGACTAATGGTACACTAGATTCTTGCTAAAAAATGTGTCCTGAGGAATACATGGAAGCAGAGGTCTGGGCAATTCACTGGAATTTTACTCCCAGGAAAGGACCTCAAAAAGTATGACGAAACAGTGAAGATCAGTATGTGCATTAAACTGTTGCTATAAGGAGTCCATTGGGATATTTTCCCTTTTGAGGTATTCGTGAGGTCTTCTTGGCGAACTACGTCCTGGCAGTAGTGTTAGCACAAAGAGCTTTAACTGAAACAGAAAAGGGGAAGTAATTTGTGCAGCCTTTACTTCTGGAGGAACAGATCTGGGGAGTGATAATACAGTACTGGATAGATGGGTGTGAGAAAGCAGAAGGGTGGACATGAAGTACTAGGTATCAGTGACACCAGCTGTCAGGTAGTACAGTTAACGAGTAAACTGCACATCTTAAGAAGCTTTTTTCTTCTGACTTAACTTAGATTTTTGAAAACTGACAGAAGAAACCTAGGCAACAAAATGGAGGACCTAAAGTACTGGTGTGGAGCCTGGAGACGAGGTGTTCTGATAGGAACGCAGCAGAATAGCCATAGTCAGAGAAACACATGGACTGAAAGATGTTAACTATTCCTTAAACTTAGAATTTCTTTACTGGTGAAAGAACTAAATCAAAAGTACAAAGAGGCTTCAAAAAAGTAAGTTGTGAATGTGTAATGTGACCATGGCATAATTTTGTCTTCAGAGCATTCAGAAAGAGTTTTTCATTTTCCAAAGTTGTTGTTTATTTTCTACTGTTAAAGATGTCCTAAAGATAGTAAAGCACCTAAAAACTGTCCGCTCCAGAAACTAAATCTGAGCAAAAGGGGCTGCAGATGTTTAGAAAATAATAGGACCAACTTAATCTGGCTATTTCTTACCGTAGACCATAATAGTATATTCAGGTACCTGCAAGTAAATACAGAATTATTGTCTTACAAGTGTTTGTTGTCAACCAAACAAAATTGGCTGGGTCCTGTAGAAACTGCCCGATTTCCTATTTGTGAAAGACGCCCCCACGAAAATCAGAAGATTCTCCCATTACGCTGTAATTTTCCTCATTTCTTAAATCTCCTGATTGGTTCTGTATCTTCTTCCACCAGTGCTTAAGGCTTTTCTGCCTTGGTCTCTAAACCTCTGTGCAATTCTAAGCTTACATTCTGAGCCGATTCCTTCCTACACACGGCTGCACGCCCTCCCTTTGCCCAAGGCTTTCACACCTTACAATGCATTTCTTTTATCCTTTCCTGTTTCTTAATTTCTGCAGTGCCATACAGCTTTCCAATCAACTGTCTGCCAAGGACTTCCCTTCTTGCCACCCCCGGTTTGTTTTATAAGAGAGTTAACTGCGCAGCCAATTAAGTTATGATATCAAAGACCGTATTCCTTCTTTTCTGTGTGCCTAAAACCATGTGACATGTCTCAAGCACTGCATAAAGCACAAGACACAAGCTAAACCACAGGTATCCTTGAAGGTTTTTAATATTTATTCGTGGTGCTTCCAACAACTGTTGCTAACATACGCACTCATACGTTCGCTTGCTCACACTAAAATTACACCTTTTTATTGTATTTATTTATTGTATTTGGAGTATGCATCTTTTTCTGCTGCTGGCTTGTACGTGATACCACAACAAATACACCATTTACGTACAGTAGTGAATAAATAATAGGCAACGTGCTTGGACTGGTGGATCTCATACCCTGTATTTCTCATTAGACTGTCTCTCCAGTTGTCCGTTTCCTGCACTCTTAAGCAGGCAAGATGGAGAAAACTCCTTCTTCCTAAAGAAGGTGCCTGCCTTGCATCTCTCATTACCATAAAACCTGCCTAAAATCTCCCAATGACAGAGAGTAATTAAAAATCACAATATTTACGAAGTGAAAACCGGTGCCACGGGTTTGCTCTTAGCGTTGCTGAAGAGAGGCGATTTTATTTCAGGTTTTCCTGTGCGGAACTTCCCTTTTTTGGAAGTATGACCGAAAGTCAATGCCTCTGCTTTATTAAAAATAAAAAGGAGGGCCGGGGCGGCGGCGGCAGGGCCGGGGCGGCGGCGGCAGATCCCTGCCGCCGCCGCCCCGGCCCTGCCGCCGCCGCCGCCTCCCTCCTCTGACAGGCGGGGCGGGGCGGTGTCATGTGGGCCGCCACACCGGGAAGCGCCTTGCCGAGCCGGGAAGGAGGATGGCGGGCCGGGGCCGGGCGCCGCTGTCGCCCGTGGCGCTGCTCGTCGTGGCGCAGCTCGTCTGGGCGCCGGACCCGGTGAGCCTGGAGACGCGGGGGGGAAGGGGACGGCGCGGATCGGATAGCCCCCGGCCCTCTCTGGGGGAGGTGGAGGGGTGGGATGCGGCCGGCCCCGCCCGAGGGGCTGGGGGGCTCCGGCGGGCCGGGTGGGTGTGGGGAGAGCTGGCCGCTGCCGCGCTTCCCCACGCAGGAGGCCAGGCGTGCCTTTACATTCACGCGTGCGAATTTAAGGTAGCGTCTCGCTGCCCTCACGGACTTCGTAACTTTTAAATGGCTCCTCTGGCAACCGGCGCGGCCGTGGCTGCGGTTACAAGTCTTGGTGTTTATCCGGTGTGTTTTACAACTCCTTGCTCATTCCTGCATTCAGTTTCATATACATCTATAACGTAAATATTGTAACGTTGCACCAAAGCAATGATTTTCAAAAGGAGGGTCAAGAAGGGCTTGCTAAAACTACATATGCTTTTGAATCTGCTTAGTGTATTTGCTATAGCTTCACCCACGGGGAGAAGTGTAGAGCGGGTGGGGTTGGGTTGTCAGTTTTTGTGGTTGTTTTTTTTTAACTGAATAGGTGAAGTATTTAACTTTTGGTGGAATTGTGAAGTCAGTGGGGGGGAGTTACTCGGAACAGGCTGGCTTCCATCTCCTGGGCACGTAAACAGCTGTTCTTGCTTCCTGATGTATTTTTTATTCCCGAAGCAGCGAAGCACTCTTATCTCTTCAGTTTCTGAATCTCCTCATCCCCTGTGAAGAGGACAGGGTTTTAAATATCTCTGGATTTCAAAATATTCTTTTGCAATATATTTTCAAATATTTTGGGAACATACTACTTCCTATATTCTTTTGTGTTTGCTCTAAGACTTTTCCTAGCAAATTAAATTGATTTCAGGAAAATGAGTATGGGTTTTGGGAGAGGGGAGAACTGCAGGAAAGGCTTTGGAGGCCTGTGGACATCTGGATGAGCCATGTTCCCTTAGTGTCCTGACTACACAGGAGTAGGCCCTCTTCTCTTCTGTGCACCCAATCCCATCCTCCCCCCCAAGAGCAGCTTCCCAGTACTATAAGCCAGCTCCAGCTTAAAACACCTTCAGAATTTTAGCCAAAAGCTTTCTGGGGTGAGGAGTGGGGGAGAAAGTGCCAGCTATCAGCAAAGTCTATGATTAGAGCTTGATTTTGCATTTGATTGCACTCGCTACATCTTCACACTTGCACAGTGTCCACTGGGTGTCCAGGTTGCAGGTTGTGCTGCTGTGCAGCCAGATATCAGGCTTGGATATTTTATTTTCGGTTGAGATGCTGGGATGCATCATTTGCTGAAGAATGAACAATGATTGTTGTCTTCCTATGTACAGCTTGTTGGGTTCATTTCTTTTCGTTAACAAAGAACATGGAAGCTAAATGCCATGAATTACATCTCAGTGGTGCAGACTAGCAGTCCCTTTAGCTTTCGGTTAGGCCCCCTCAACCAGACTGAACTTCTTTGTCCAAACTGCAATTTAAATTGGCTTGGTCCCCATTTCTTCAGCGCTGCAAGAGTACTCTTAACTTCCATGTTCAGAAAGGTGAACAGCGTTGGGACTGCTGCAGCACGACAGAGTGCTGCATTGGCATCGCCCCCTAAGGGAAGAGGAGCAGAGAGAAAAATGTGTTGGACCACAGAGTTCATAGACGAAAAGATGCAAATATAACAGATTACTTTGTCTGAAAGAGATTGAACGCCATGTCCTTAAACTATGGAATCATATTTCATAGCTCAAAGAGGTAATTTTATATTTATTTTTAAATATGAAGATGAGAAACACTGAATATTAAGGAAGGATGCCAGACATGGTCCACCTCAAAAATATTTTTGAGGGTAATAAAGAAAGTGCTGGCATTCTTTAGCCTGGACAAGCTACATTCAGCCTATTTCATATTAATGAAATTGGGCTAGGTTTTAAAATATTTACTCAGCAGTCGTTAAACAGTGCATTAATTTTCTTTGCTGCAGTGAATAATGACTGTTATTACTTGTTAATAACAGTTAATGACTGTTTTTTTTTTTCCAGGTAGCAATTCATCTTGACAGTTTGCTAGCTATTTGGTTCCTGTTCTGCTCTACGTTTTTTTTCATACAATCCGTCATAATACAAATCTTCTGTGCTACTTCCATTTTTTCTTATTATTCCCGTCTTTCCCCATACCGTGTTCTCTTTCTCCTCCACTGTGTTCTCTTTCTTTTAGCGTTTTGATCCTATGCTGCCACGCATCCATTTTTGTATCATTACGTACATGCAAATTGGAAAGTCAGCAGTACATCAGATAATCAAAATATGCAACCGACTAGTAACAGGCAATTTAAAAAAAAAAAAAAGAGAGCATTTAATCACCATTCAAGAATAGCTGTATTCCTCCTAGAGGTTTCAATACATGTTTGAAAAGCAAATTTATAGTGACAACCTGCTGTTTGGAGCCAGCTTCTGATGGCTCTTTCTAGGAGACCACCTCCGGCTTGTCATGTTGGAAACTCAAGGCAATCCTGTCGTGCTGGAAGGCTTCTCCTGCTTCTCTCAGCATTTATTGTTCCTCTTCCAGTGTCAAGCCTCTGCAGAGGGGAGGATCTCGCTGACCACAGCAGTAACTTCATAGCTGCTTATTTCAGTCTGGTGATAGAAAGCGCCTGGTGGTTTTTCTGTTGCTGTAAGAAAATTCTTTAGGTGTCTTTTTTTCTTTTTACCTCGTCAGAAAAGTTTGCAGTTAGTCTTTAGCTGATTGCAAAAGGTAACAATTTTTTTGTTCCTTGTTACAACTTTGTGTAAAAAAAAACAAAACAGAACACTTCTAGTTTTCTGGTTGTCTTGACATCTTTTTAAATTACTGCTTTTGTGCCAGCATATAATAGTTTACCTAAAGAAACTGTTAATAATCTTGGCTTTCTTCAGATATCTCAGTCAGCGCTAGCAGTTTTGGAAGATGTATGGGTTGTTTTGGGCATTACTGGCTTCTTTAGCTTGCTTTCTACATAGACAGGTGAGAAGTCTAAAATTACTGACATGTTAGGAGGGACCATTTTCTCTGTCCCTTAACTCTTCCTCTAACTGTCGCTTTCCCCATCACTTTTGTGGCTTAGGTTGCAAAGGGCTGGGAAGATAAAAATAGCTTCAAATGTAAGATTAAAATCTCAGGAGAGAGCGTCAGGAGTGACATAACATTTAGCATCTGGAACACCACTTAAAATTCCCTGAAATCAGTTTGCATGGTCGCCATTGTTTCCTCTGTATGCATGGGCTATACTGACAGATCAACTCAATTTTCATCCATTTCGGATAATTTTTTGTAACAGGCTTTATCTGCCAAGAAGCATATTTTGACAGCAGATATTTCCTGGAGGTCCAAATCTGTGCATCCATTGCAGTAGGATGTATATGTCATGTCACTTTTTCTGATTGATTTTAGTATTGCAGGATGGAAAATTTCACAAGACAATTGCATTAATACTGTTAAGTATTTGCTTGGCTTTGCACAAAGCCTCTGACTTTTGTTGCCTAATTAGTCATCTGATATCCTCCCCTACCCTCCTTGTTTTGAAACTTCCTCATTTTGAAAATTAAATGGCCTCTTGTGTTTGACTTTTTGTTCCAGCTATGCAAAGGCTATAACTGCACCGCAGTGAAATCTAGGAAACACATAGCTGCTGGTCCTATACCTTCATCTCGTGCGTAGGAAAACCAAAATTCATCTCATGCTTTCTCCCAGCTACTGGAAACAATACAAAAAGAAAACACATGATAACTCACAGAAACCAATCCCACTTTAAAATTCCTGTTTCTAGTTGTAACAAATTATGCCAGTGTTTAAAGTCCGTGGCATTGTGTAAGACATTGTGTTTTCTAGATTAATGCATTAAAAACAGATAATGTGATTAGCCCAAAGAGAACATGGACGTTAGTTAGATTCTTTGTCCCAGATACGTAGCTGCTAGAGATCTTGTCTCAGTTTTTACTGGAGCCAGAATGCATTATAAGGACACACTGGTAAAGTAATCTAATTAGTACAGCCAAATAAATATTGGAAATCGAGGATGGGGTTGGGGGGAGCGGGGAAGTGGTGGAAGGATCCCTACATACTTTTGTTTCTGTTCTGTCTCCCAAACACTTGTGCTTTGGGAGCCTTTGTATGGAGTCCCAGAATAGCATGTGTACTTTTCCTTTTTCCTAGTGGGACGTACTGTGCTCTTAGGAGCTTACTGATCTGCTCAGATAGCTCAGAGACCAAATCTGGTCTGCTCTCAACTGGCTTGAAGCACAAGTGCAGCTAGCAGGCATTTGCTTGTATTTCACTGGGTAAAACATGCAATTATAATACATAATTAAACATATGTATATGCATACGTTTACAAGGGAAAACACCTTTGCATTCACTTTGAGTATGCCTAAATATAGTTCTCAAACTTCCATTTGTAACTAGCCATGCTTACAGGACTAAAGGTAACTAGTTTTTAGTTATATTCCTGAAATGTGCCCCTCATAATATTTAGCACCAGCTCAGCAGCACTTTTCCACACCAAGTAAAAAGTCATGCCATATAGCACATTCCTCCGGCTGAGTAATTTGCCCGAAGTTCAGCATTCTTTCTCTGCTCCAGCTACACAATGAAGCTTAACACTAAGCATAATTATGAATGACGCTATAAAACGAGATTATGAATTGAACGAACAGAACAAACTGGTCCATACTGAGATTTAAGGTTTCTGAACTTGTCTAAAGAATATGGTTTTGAAGTGCTCTTCATTGAATCACACTGAGTAAAAATGGGTTTGTGTATTTATCATGAACTTGTGCTTCCCTTGGACTACATTCGGCAAGTTGTCTGAAGGTCTGTCAGACAGCACAGGGAAGCTGCTGTTTGTCCCCTACCTCTTGTATTCTCCTCTGCACCCTTTCCAAAGTCCCAAGACTTTCTCTTCCTTTATTATCAAATCGTCATGAATTGAATTAGCTGACTAGTCCTAAATTCAAAACTAAGTAAGTCTGCTAGAATAATAAAATGTTTTAGCAAAGGAGCTAAATAGTAACGTGTCACTGTCTTTACAGTATGGAGAAGAGTGCAGGAGTAAAACATACCCTCCTTCAGGACCAACGTAAGTAATCTGATTCAACTTGTCTAACAAATTACAGAAAAGTAGTGATTTGCAAGTCTTAACAGGTTTTTTTTGTAACTTGTTCCTGTTGCAGATCTAGAAAATGCTAGTTACAGGTGGGAAGCACCTGTTTTGTCAAATGTTTTTTCAAAGCCTTCTTTAAAGTTGAACTCTGGTACTTATCTTTCAGGTTCAAAGGGAATGTACCCACATATGTCATAAATCTGGATTTACCTCCCAGCAAAAGATGGGATAACTTGGTGCAGGACAAAAAGACAGAGGTATGAAATGCAGAGCTTGCTTTGAAGCTTAGCAGGTATAAAACTAGCACGTGGCCTTTTATTTTGAAAAAAGGTTTGGAAAGGAATACCTGTGCTAAAATTCTCTGAAAGGGATAATATCTCTAGTTGACTTCTTTAATATTATTCTAGACTAAAATAATTGCTTGAGTCAAACTTTTTTGGCACTGATGTTTGGGATGTAGAGGAATAAAAAACGGTGCAGCATAAAGAAGGCTTTCATTTGTCAAAGCTCTTTAGTCATGAAGTAATACAGAACAAAGGGGGAGGAGTACACCAAAGGGACAGCCTCAGTAAACTGAAGTGAAACTGAGGCAGCATCCCTTCTCCTCCGCACATCCCTGCTTCTCTTAAAACACTGCATGAGATGATGAAATGGCGAGGGGGAAATGAAGAACTTCCTGCCCTTTTCAGGGATGCTGGTTGCAGCACTGGTGTTTACATAGCAGAAATAATTTTTAAAATACTCCAGCCTATTTCAAACTACTTAAACAGCTGTTCTGCTGAAGGTTGCTGAAAATTCAATTCAGTAATGCTTAATTTCTCAAAAAAGGACAGGGATTTTTGCTATATCCCTGCTGACTTTGACCTTTCAACTCTGAAAGCCATACAAATTCTACTTACACCGTAATACTTCTTTTAAAAGTCTCATTTAAGCCAGTGGGCACTGGAAGCTTCAGGTTGCACCTTAAATTCTGAAGGTTTTTTGTACTTTGGAGTTAGATCAGATAGAGTGGAACTCTATTTGTGGCCATTCACATGTCGCAAATGGAAAGCATGTACTTTTATAAGAAATTTATTGAGTCTTTTTGGCTTCAAGAACACCAGTGCTTAAGCAAAGAGCTTTTAATTAACATTTTTAAAGATAGAAGAGGGCAGAGTATTAAAATGGGATCAAAGGAGCAGAAGACGAGGATGGCTTTTTCCTGTAATTCGTTTTCTCTGGTAGAGGGACATGTCAGAGCTAATCTAGAAAGTTATTTGAATAAAGCTTGAAGAGTGACTCTTTAATGGGGAGTTGGGTGTGTTTTTCTCACCGAGAATACCACAGTTAGCACTTTCTTTAAATACATATTTTTTCAACAAAATGTTTTTTTGAAAAGTATGTGAAGGAGTTCTGTTAGTATTCTAGCAATTCTTATGCTCAAGATCTTCTATTCAATAAAAGCCTTTGTTCTTTTTAGCTGAAGACTGTGGTCCAGACTATTAAAGATATAGCAAATACCTTCTTCCCCAGCGGCAAAGTTGTTGACATAGTGGATAACAAAATAGTAAGTATTTTCAGCTTAACTATTTTATTACTGTATGCTCTGACTACTAGAATTATAATGCTACTAAATTTGGCAATTAAGAACTTTACAAGTGATAATTCTTCCACTTCCAGAACACAAATGCTGTTTTGAAGAGTTACTCTGAAGTTTTGCCTTCTTGCCTACTCTGGGTTACTGTGAAACCATCAAACCTAAAATGCATGTGTTTCTTCCTCCTCTAATTTTTTCTAAGATCTTTTTGAATTTGGATTAGTCATGCTAGACATATATGCTACTGACTTAGTCACTGTAGCAAAACAAATCACTGAAATTCTTTGCCACATTCAACTCCTTTTAAACAGTAGAATAAAATCAGGTTTTGAAAACTGTAATAAATGTCTGATTACAGGGGCAACTTTGACCAGGCCTCATCTTAAAAAATAATTCAGTTCTGATTACAATAGACTTTAGCATAGAATCAGGACAGGGGAAAACAGTGTAGTGCTAGAGACAGCACAAGGTCAAATCTGTCCCCCGTCTTTATTTACAGCAGCCTTCTGTCATGCTGGCCACACTTCATTTGTATCCCTGTGTGCCTGAGTGGGGTTGACATAAAGGTAGCATATACAGGTGGTCATACCAATGTGTGAAAGTTAGGGATTCCCTTAAACACTGACATCAAGCTCAGTTCCAGTTGAACTCTTAACATTTAAGAGTCCTGCTTCACTCTGTTCTGTCTATTGCTGCTAACGATAATTAACATACTGTGCTAATCTCCATTGCTCATATGTCAATATTTTGATAAGTAATAGTTTTTACTTTCCCTAAGTATGTACTTGTCTTCCAAGTACTCCACAAACATACTCAAGTTCTACAGGCTGCAGAGGAATTAAATACTCAATTTAATAGTTGTGAGAAGGATGTACCTATTGGGGAGAGGTTTGTTTTAAGTAACAAAATAGTGTTAATTTACACAAACAACATACAAAACTTTTCCTTTCAGGCTCATCTGACGGCCACACTTCCTTATCCTTTCAATGAAGAACTCCAAGGGATTGCAAATTCATCTGGGATTCCTTTGGGTAATAGTTTCCAACACTGTATTAATGTAGTGGAAAACTAGGAATCCAGACTCATTTAAAATTAGTATGTGTACCAATCTGCAGTATAGTTGTAGTCATCTGTGACTTTAACAAATAAATTACTCTGTAGGTAAAGCAATAAATTGCATCTCACACTAAATGAAAACAGTATTTTAGAGGAGAATGGCAATACATCACATAAGCCTTTCATCAGCCTGGGGCTTCTCTGTAGAGCTGTAGCTTCTCACTCCTGAGTTTTGGGAACTGGAGCAAGTCTCAGCTCCTGTGCACCAAAATGTGGGGGAATCCTTGATTCTCGTTGATTTCCCATTCAGCTGTGTGTCTGCTGTTGACATAGCAAGAAGGCAAGGCTCAGTTTCATGCTGTGCTTTCTTTCCTTTGTGATCCTTGCCACATCCTCCTGCCTTCCTTCCACACCTCCTGCAAAAGAATGCAATTCCAGGTGAGAAGCAGACACTGAATTCTTCCAGAATTGAGACAGAGAAGGTCCATAGATCTGCTTCCACTGCTTCCCTCATACGGGAGCAGTACACCTGGTGCTAGTCAGCAGCTTTTATATGGGAATAGTGGTACATACAGCAGCTTTCTTCTTTAAAGTGAATTTTATAGCTTGTTTTGAAGTTTCCAGAGGAGGAAGTAGCAATGACTGTCAGCTTTCTGTACGGTAAGGCAGAAGGCCAAAGGATTCTGATCCTTCTGTTTGCCTTTCAGGAAGCTCTTGATTTTGCTGAACTGGTCGTTTCAAAGTTCAAATGAGATTTAAACAAGTTCTAAGAACTTGAGAAATAAGAACTAAGAGAAATATTGTAGAATGCTGAACTTTTCAGTATGCTTTTTTCTAACCAATTTTTTCTGTTCATGGCAAAAGTTTCAAACTATTAAACTTTGTTTCTTTTTGTTCTAGGGGAAATTGTTATTTTTAACATCTTTTATGAAATTTTTACTGTATGTACATCAATAGTGGCAGAAGATAAAACAGGTAATGCAACCCAGAATAGCGTTAACGGTTTTCTCTTATGTAGGAGAGGGTCCACCTCAATTATACAAACATAGATAGTCCTTCTCAACTGCAGGCAAGAAGGTCTAGTAGAAGAGACTAAAAGCAATGGTAATAAAAAGATATTCCTTGAGAAGGGAATAAGAGATCACAGGTGTCTTAGGTTAAAAAAAAGGAAAAAATACTTGCAAAGATGGTTTGGTTTTGGTTTTGTTGGGGCTTTTTTGTGGTTGGTTTTATTTTTATTTTGTTAATAGGTGGCATTTGTTTTTCTAGGGGAAAGAAACACCAGCCAGACACCTGATACTTTCTCAGTGCCATGAGGGATTCATTTTGCATCTAGTTTCTAGCTATCACATATGTATGGTGCTAGAGAAAATGGATAGTCTGTTTTAAGAAAAGAGACTCTTTCATTTTCTTACTCAGTTCTGCAGCCCTTGTCTGCACCTGTTCCAGCTTAGGAAATTTCTGAGGGATTCTCAGAGGGCTTACAAACGTCTCACTTTTAGAGGAAGCTCAAGGTATTACCATTGCATTAAGATAACGTGGAAAGCATCTGAGGCTGAGATGGACAGCAGTTTACAAGATTACTTGATTTCAATTATGGCAAAACACTTCTCTGATCCAAAAAAACCCCACCATTTTTCTGCGCTTATGAAAAGGGCAACTAGACAATGGTATTTTCCCTGCTTACTTTCCCAAGTATTTTTCCTGCTTACTCATTTCCTGGTTTTCTAAGCTGAAATTTATGCCTCTTTCTTTAGAAAATTTTATTTATTTATTGTTATGTAGGGAAGCTGTACCATGCCAGAAACCTGGATTTTGGACTCTTTCTCGGGTAAGTACCTAAACTTGTGCCTTTTTTTTTTTTTTTTAAACCCAAATTAAAAGCTAGCTGATCCTGAAATTTCGACATGCATTCTTTGAGTCTAAGTGATGAATTGGATGTTGTTAAGACCGTGACAAGTAATTCGGCATTGCATGTTCTGAAAAAAGGCTAAAACAAACAAAAGGATTGTTCTGCTGATCTTACGTCAAACTATTCCGAGCTTGTCAGGAATGACTTTGTAAAACAGTTGTGTTCGGTGTTACTTAGTGTTTTCTCAGCTCCAGTTAAAACTGTCTCGAACCAAAGAACGGTCCATGTAACCTTATCTCTGAGGCGCAGTATATCTTACTCTTTACGTGATGGGACAGAAGCATCAATTTCAGTGTATGCAGTGAAATGTGGATTGGATTGGGGCTTGGTTTTGTGGTTGGTTTTTTTCCAAGTTATCCCCCTAGTTACTGTACTGGGCTCTACTGGCACTTCCCATCATTCATCATTTCTACTCAGAAGCCAGTGATTTGTATTCCACTGATCTAACATTACCATTCATTCGGATACAAACTCTGTTGCTCAGCACTGGATTCTCTTTTAGTTCTCATTGCATATCTTGTGATCAGGTAGTTCAGTGTTTGCTTTTATTATCCCAGTATATTTTACAATGTCACTCATCCAGATGACTCTCAATGCCCAGGTGAAATTTAAATGTCCATCTTCATTAAAATTCTTACCTGCCTATCAAAAACTCAAATGTTGTCAACTGTGACTCTACCTGTCCCTTGGTTTGGCTTGTGTTGAACTTCTCCCACTTGTCAGAAATACTGAAAATTAAGGCAACTTTCAAAGCTGTTCCCAGAACCTAGATTGTTTCCAGAGAATTTAAGGGTCTGTTAAGTGTTCTTTAGCACCCTCTTGCCTACAAACTGTTCTGGCTTATCTTACAAACTAGAATTGGGACTTCCCTTCATGTAGAGCAAATCCAGTAGTATGTGGTTTGTTTTCTCCCTTTGAAAAGTAAGAATTTGAGGGAACTGGCTCACAGGCCTGTGAACATGTGTTCACAAGCTACAGCTGCTTTCAGGATACAGTAGGTTTGGTGTCACAGGCAGTACCCGTAGCGGCCTCCCTTTGCCAACAGGAATAGAACAAAGTTATGGTGTGTGTTCAAAACAAACCAGCTGTAACAGTGGGGCTGTTTAATACTGACTAGTGCATATGCTCGTGGTTCAAATAAAACCTGGTTCTTTTCACTGACTGCCTATGCATTTAGACTGCCTGGTTGTCCCTTGCTGGTGCTGCTCAGGTAACTACTCAGCAGTGGTGTTGGCTGACATGAGTAAAATCAGAGGACAGGCATCACACACAGGAAATCTGCACGCTGTGAAGGGAAGTTTTAAAAGCTACCGAGGGAGGGAAGTTTCAAATGCTGTACCGTCTGCCGCAGGTGGGATGTTAAAAATAATTCCTGGACTTTAACTCGGGAACTGAAGCCTACAGTGGTAAACTTGGACTTCCAGAGAAACAACAAGACAGTATTCAAGTCTACAAATTTTGCAGGATACATAGGCATGGTGTCTGGAGTCAAACCGGTAAGTATGGGGAGGAGGGCTTGTCAATTTGTTAATAACGCTTCAGACTTTCCTTTAAAATGTAAATTTTCCTGCTTTCATCTTCTGCCTTGGGATATTTTTTAATAAATGATCTCTTAATTGTTCTGGTACACAGTATAGCTATTTGAAGAAAGGTAAAAGAAAACAGTGCTGCACTCCTCCTTGTAAAAGGATATTGCCTAAATGAAATATTCACGTTTGGACAATTCTTAAAAATAATGTTGAATTCTGAATACGAACAGGAGTGCATACCAAGTGCTCAAGTGGTTGGAGTTTCTCGCTAGCAAATATATACTGCTGTAATCCCAGAGGTGAAACGGCATACTTCTGCTATTTTAATTCTTTCTCCAGTCTTTTTTGGAAAAGGAGTCCTACACCGCAAGATTTTTTTTTTTAATAGGCACCTGAAATCTGTGGTTTATCTACATCTTAAAAAACAGCAGTACAGAACTACACCAGGGTCTCCAGCTTACCACAGCTCCTCCTTTTCTACACGCTCTGCCTTTATCCTCTATTATAGGTGGCCCTTTTCATAGTAGAGCATTTCTGGCATAAATCCCTGCATTGTACTCATTTATTTTTGTCTTCTGGTCAAATAAATTGGGAAGAGTCCGTTCTGAAAATGATCCAGTGTAGCTGAATTCCACTTTCCTCTGAAAGACACTAGTTGGAGAGGACTAGGATTTGAGTTTGAATTGCATGTTGCAAGTAGTGCGGATTGAATTGTGTACAGCTGCATGCCCATGTGAACAGCAATAACATATCAGGGTGTACTTAGCACTGGGACTTAAAAATCTGCCTTCAAACTGGAATAGTATCCAGAGGTCTGAGAAGAAGGTTACATACAGCAGGGGAAGGAAAACTGGTAATTCAGTGATGCAACGGGGACCAAGAGCGAAATGGCCACAGGCTTGACTTGCTTAGCATAAAAGCATGGTTTGCTGGATTGCTGTGCCAGGTCAGAAAACTATGAATTATCATTTCTATTTACTCAAGCAGTGATAAATTAGGTTCTTCTCCTCATGGGCTTGATCTTGCAGCCCATTACTGAAAGGGGAAGAGTCTAACAAACAAGAAGCTCCACTGGCATGTAAATTGCAATGCTGCCTCTTGTTTATTACTGGTATTAAATGGGCTGGCGATGGATGAAGGTTGACTTGTTTAATGCTTTTCAGGACTTGTTCACTCTGACAATGAATGAGCGTTTCAGTCTTGATGGTGGTTATGTTGGTGAGTAATGCTCATTTCTCATTATTTCTGTGCAAGTTGTAAAGACGATGGGCATACCAGTTACCTTAATAAACAGGCACACAAACGGTGAAAAGATTTCAGATGAGTAAGATAAAACACAGTTCATTTTAAAGGCTGTGAAAGTTAAAATAGCATGAGTGAACCTTCTGAAAACAAATTATTGTAACCAGTGATATTTTTCAGGAATCTTCGAATGGTTTCTTGGTAGAAGAGATGGTATGTGGATGGGCTTTCTTACAAGAACAGTATTAGAGAATGCCACAAGGTATTCCCCCCACCTAAATATTCTGCTGCTTTAATCTGCTTTGCTTTCAGCTGGCATGAATACTGTAGATGTATGCTTAGTATCTAATGATACAGATATCTTCCTAGAAGCCTTAACATTAGGTAGTTCTGGGTTTGCTGGTACTCTGGTGGGGAGGGAGGCATCACACACTATCCCTTAAAACTCCTCAAATTGTTTTCTCAGATTTTTTTTTCCCTAATGAACCTATTGGTATCGGAATGCGTAACAGCATTTTGCATCAAACCACATCCAACAGGTAGTAGTATATTACAGGAAAGCTCTCATGCAGTAAATGAATTAGGTGGAGTATGACACAGCATGTCATCATTTTATTCCTGTTTTAAATGTAGAAAAAGTGCAAAGAGCACCTCTCAACAACCATACTTTAAGTACAAAGTGAGTGGAGGAGCTTTGCTTAAATGTGTTCCTTCCTTGTGATACAGTCTCCTCATATGTGCATGAAAGGGGAAGAAAGGTGTAACTACGCAAACTTCTTCTGGGTCTGTGAAACTCATTCTTCAGTACTTGAACCGTTCATAGCGTTTAATAGTCCGACACTACTTTGTTATCTGCAGTTACCAGGATGCAAAAGACAAACTGGCAAAAACAAGACTGCTGGCTCCGGCTTACTTTATACTGGGTGGAAAAAATTCTGGAGAAGGGTGTGTGATAACTCGTTCCAGGACAGCTACTCTGGATATCTGGGAGTGAGTATGCTTGACCTGACACCTGACCCAGCCTTCCAGAAGAGGACAGGTTCCACCAATATTTGTGTCCTATGTTTCTTGTGACTTCTGTTGTGCAAGAACTCACTTCTTCAGCATCACTGAAAAATACCACAGCAAGCCTAAAAAAAAATCCAGCTGTGTATAGTATATACTATATATGTACTAACTATATACTTAGAGAAGCAAAACACAAACATACACCTCTTTTCCAGCCTTGATATCAAGAAAGGCACGTGGTACGTGTTAGAAACAAACTACGATCGCTGGAAGCCTCCGCTAATCTTGGATAATCGTAGAACACCTGCAATGAAATGCCTGAACCAGACAACGCAAGAGGTAAACATCCTCCCGATACCTCATCTTGCTGTTCTGAAGCTCCCGCGTTACAGTACTGATCTGACAGCCAGGAGCATTCAGGGCATTTGCAAGCACAGCTGTAATGACAGAAGTGGCTAATGGTTTTGTGACAGTTTGTCTGTGCTTCTGGGTAATAAAGTACCAGGTGGCTCTTTACACAAATGTTTTTTAGTTTTAGGCTTTCTCTTCATCTAGGTGGGTTTCCTGCAAGCATTTTCTGCAGCTGCATATGCAGGGGGATAAACCTGGAGATACTTTGAGAGAGATTGTCATTGTTTCCTCAGCTGTTTTATCACCAGTGAAATTCAAACACACATGGTCAGGCAGCAAACGCTGGCACTCAAGTGTCCCATGGTGTACTGAGATCTGCTCTGCTCAAGTTTTTGCAACCCATGTTCTTCTAGTATCAAGATGTACTCTTAAAGCTTTATCTTATTATCTAATTGAGCAGTGAAAAGTTACAATTGTCAGCATTTACACTAACAGGTTAATGGCCATTAACATCAATGTCTTATTTTCTTTCAGAACATCTCCTTACCAACAATTTATGATGTTCTCTCCACAAAGCCTGTCCTCAATAAGGTGATGCTTCTATATTTGCAGAAAGTTGGGGGTGGGGGGGTGGGGGGGTGGTAGGGGGGTGGGCAGGCAGACCACTAACTACTGTACATCTAAGGAGGAGGTCACAGTGGTACATTCAGGGTTTTTTTAGGTGAAGACGTGCACGTAAAAACAAATTCCACGTTACTTTGTAAAAAGCAAAATGTAATTGCTGGAATAGCTGTTTTCCAAAAGCCCTACAGTTTTAAAGCTCCGAGCAGCCTGAGCCCTTTCCTCATAGCTGGCTCTGGTTTGAGGCAGCATTTGCACTACAGACATATTAATAACCTTTCTAACCTGAATTAACCTGTGATACATGTCCTTATAAGTAGCATGAAATAAATTAATACACCTCATGGTTTACACATACTACAGTCGCATTCTTCTTGCAACAGAAGATGTTTTAGTCTGAACTTGAGGTTTTGGTGGTTTTTTTTAAAAAAAAAAGGGGGTGAGAAGAGTTTTTGATTGAGAAATTTAGTTACTATATTCATTAGAGGCAGCATTCTTGGCTGAGGACACAAGCCGTTCATACTTACATGTTGACTAAATAAGATAAATGCTCATTTTAGTTGAACTGTTCAGCTAGTATCAGAGACAGTTTTCCACTAATAACTGTAATGAGGCTTTCTCTTTTTTTTTTCCCCTTCCTTTTTTCTTCTTCTTCCTCCCACCTGCCTATTAGCTGACTGTGTGCACAACGCTGATGGAGGTGTATAACGGTCATACAGAGACTTACCTGCGGGAATGCCCAGATCCCTGTAGTCCTTGGTAGTCCTGAACCTTTCCTACATTGGAAGCTGCTCATCTGAATTGGAGGTCCTCCAAGAAAAAATACTTCTGGAAAAAGATTCCTGAGCCTAACTCTTTTTCTTCAGAAATCTAATGGCTATATAGAAATTTCAATGAGCTTTTAACAATGGAGGACCCTATCTAACATTGGACTTTCTTGCTTTCTGATCAGCAGTTCTGCTGATGAGAAATGTATACTAATGTATGTCTGGTTTGATTTCAGCCATTTCTACCAAATGAGTTCAGCAGTTAGCTCTAGATCTCCTCAGTCTTGACAGTATTCTTGGTTTGGTTTCTTGTTGGTTTGTGGGTTTGTTATTTTTTGTTGTTTGGTTGGGGGTTTTTTAGATTAAAATACTCCTAAAGCACACATGAGTTAAAATGGCACCTACCAAGCATGAAAAAGAATTGGGTATTAGAAGGCTGTCTGGGACAGTACAGTTCTTAAGTGCTTAGGAAAGAATAACAGATGAATTGCTAGTGTTCTGGTCCAATATGAGGATATGTCTAAGATGCCCTATTACAAAATAACCTACCAAGTGTCATATCTAGTCACAGAAACAAGGTCTTAAGGTAATAATCAGAAACAAGATCTGAGCCAGAAAATGTCTTTCCACTGATTTATAGATCTTTTGCTGAAGCTCTTTCTTGGCCTGTTAACAAATTTTTTTTAATACCTATTTTTCTGTTGTCTCAAAAAAATAAATACTAATACAATAAATATTCTTAAGAACTACTTTCTTTGACCACAGTACACATGCACTGATTCCATACCTCAGTGGAAGTCACCGTGCATGTTACATATCACATGGCAGAAAGGGCATTCACTTCCAAATAGACTGATTCTAACAGTGTCTGAAAAACTGATTTCTTTCTTAAACGGACAGTTAAAGCTATTACTGTAATGGGAAGTAGCCAACTACTAATAGTGGTTGGGTTGTTTGAGGGGATTTTGGTTGGTTGGTTTTTGGAAAGTCGGGGAGGGAAGCCAAGTCAGACTACACCACTGGCCGGAATTCAAATTAAGAGAGTAAAGGTCCTTTAGAAATAGAGAGACGTACAGGAAGCAGATGATGTAGAAGGCAGTAGTTTTAGCTGCGTCACTGGCTGCGTTGCTGGGACTAGTTTCCAGTGGCAACTCTTGTGTTTTGTAACATGCAAAGAGAAGACGCTGGAGACTAAGCTTAGGGGCTGGTATGGTGGTTCACTTGTATCTTTTCTTAACCACCCTAGGAAAGAGGTGCTATTCATATTCCCATTGAGCCGTGGATTTAAAGCTGCCACTGGTGTGAGGGAAGTGTTTGCTGTCTTTTCGGTGTCTGCAGAGACAGCATTGCGTGAGGCATTCTAACTAAAACCTGCAAGTTCGGGACATCCACTCACAGTAGGTTTCTTGATAACTGGGACATGCAGAACAGTATTAGTGTAGTGCAGAAGTTCAGAACAGAGGATATGACAGTTTTCTGTTCCAAACAGTAAAGGCTACGCTAAGATTTCTTTTTTAATAATTGCAAATTTAACGCTAAGATGTCTACAGAAGGGGAAACAAGTTACTGCCCATAAATGTGAGATGCAAAGTCAACTTTCATCCAAGTATGACTGGCTAAGTTTTATTTAGTATTGCTTCCTTTTCTAAAAGAAATATTAAAAGATAACCTTTAATCATCCCTTGTTTCAGTAACTAGGTTACCAGCTTACAGCAAACTAACAGCTCTCCCTCCATCAACACTAGGAGAAGCAGGGACAAAAGGAATGCTATTTGCCAAATAACTTTAGCAGCTGATAAAGAAACATGGCTTCTGGTTGAAGACAATTATATTCCAGGCCTTAGAACACTGCCTGTAGTAGCGCAGCAAGAAGCAGTTGAAAGGGGTGTAAAGCACTGACACATTGAGAGCACATGGAAATCAGCATCCCACTCTTTAAACTGACGTTAAAAACAGGGCTAGTCTAGTTGTACGTCTGATTTTTTTTAACTGAAGTATGCAAGCAGAAGCACGCTAGCATGATTGTACTACCAGAGTCCATTTTTAATCCCAATCATGAATATTGAACCTACGTAAACCAAAATCAACATAGCAGCATGCTTTAGATTAGGGAAAAATGCATGTATAGTATGAAATGCAGCTTCTGGGACATTTGATTCATATAAAACAGTTAAACCAAGTCAAATGTTACAGCCTGTACCGTGAAGGGCACATCATACACTGCTGAGTTTGCACCTTAATCTGGTCAGGGGTTGTTCAGATTTATTTGGAATTAGTTGCATAACAACCATAATCAAATTACTTCGTCATTTAAAAATAAGCAGTAAGTTTACTTGCTTAATGAGTCCTGTCCCACTTTAGCATATGTGGAGCAAGGCAGTGCGGACTATTTAGAGTCATTAACTAATGAGATTTCAGTACTTCCCTTGTGCAAGACAGTCCACATTTCCACACTGGAAATTGCTTTACAATTGCAAAAGCACAGCTAAATCCCATGGATGTCTGTCCAGACCCTGAGTGCCTATGCCTGCTATTGACTAAAATAAAGCTATCTAAAAATTAAAACCCCCAACAACTGTCTTACTGTGTCTGCCTTAATATAGAAAAAGTGATGAATGTGATTAATTGCCTATTGATTTAACCTTCATCTGTCAACTCTGAAAGCACTTGTGCTGAAGGTTTTCTCAAGCCCGACAAAAAGTTTAATTTGCTCTTGTTACAGATAGACACAGCTATTTTTAACATCAGTTTACTGCCTCCCCCCTGCTGCTGCCGCCCTAGGCATTGTCATGGAAGCTGAGACCGTTTCACTGAAGAAAAGCATACAACCACTTGCAACTTTGGGATTTAATTTAGCTGCTTTTTTCTTTATTTTTTAAAACGGACACAGCGAAAATGGGTATGTTTCTTCATTTGCTGTACACATAGTTGAGGTGCCTCACAAACACTGAGAGGGTGGTCTGGTTTGGTTTTTTTAGGTTTGTTTTTTCCCCAGGTCAAGTAAGCAGCCATATGTATTTTCTCTTTTAAGTTTAAGTAAGAGATTTACACAGCTTTCCTAGTTCTGTTGTGAAAAATCATCAAATGGGTGCAAAAAAAAAAAAAGCAACAAGACAAACATACTTGTTTATTATTACTGCATAGTCTGGTTCTATGAAGAACAGCCTCAGTATTTTAGCTTCCAGCAGATTTTTACTGTTAATGTAAATACAAAGAGTTAATCCAATTTATTCTGAACTTGATTAAATAAGGCATTACAGGAAAGACAAAGCATTTGCTTGGGCGCTGGCATTTAAATGCAAAAAATGTCAGTTTGCCAAGAAAATTTTACACCTCTACAACTTAAGAAACCCACGCGGTGAAGCCCCGTACCATTTCAGAGGAAGGAAGAATGGCATGTCCCATGTCAGGAAGCAAAGTGTTGGCAGCTGGTGAGGAGAGGAGAATCCAGCAAAGGAATTTGATTCTACCAAAATCAAGCAGTACTTTTGGGACACACATGCAAGTGAGTTTGCATTAGAGCCAGTTACGAGTTAAGGCTTTGCTTAGAAGGAAAACTCCAGAGCAGCGCCCGCAGATGTCCTGGAAAGTATCTGCAAGGAAAGCAGCAAGAGTAAATAGAAGACTTGAGCTGGTGCGAGCAGGCACGATGGACTGTAGACTGACAGGGAGCAGCTGAGAGCTTTAGGCAGGCACCACAACTAACAACAAAATACTCCTCCCTCCCAGCACAAACACCTGTGCCACCTTCACACAGCCAGCTCTTCGGGCTACAGGCGGAAGGAGAAAGAAAGAAATGCGAACAAAAAGTGCAAAAGCTTGGATTTCACCTTAGTGGCAACAGGCGGCAAATGACCTGCTTGTGCCACGGATCATGGACTCTCTTCTGCTTTTGGAGGAGCAGACGTGTTGGTAAGAAAGGCACACCCAAGCTCTCCGAGCAGCAAAACCTCTCATCCTTTGCACCAAAAGAACAAGATGAGCCAGAAAGAATAATGCTTAATCAAAGCGGTGCCAGAAACCACAATTTGCCCGGGGAAGAAATCTCCAGGTATTTATGCATTTTATAAGAAGCTGCTTTTGACTGTTAAGAGTCTGGAAACACAACATACCAATTGGCCCAATACTGTGATTGAGAAGAAAGCAGACCATGCAGTTGTTCCCTACCAGTTTTTCAGAGCATCATAACTTGTGGTACCAAAGATTTTAAAGGTCTTCTGTAGCTCAGCCTGCTCCCACACTCTGTTACTTAGAAGAGAGGACAATAATTATGAAGGAGTTAGTCTGTTTACATACTGAGAAGCACTGTACTCGGGAAACTTTCTGACCTACAGTGAATCAGCTCTGAATTATATTAATTGTATATGGGACAACCTCTCTCAGTCTAATTTGTTTTGCAAAGTTTGTTTTCCTAGCTCAAGGGTTATGCACGAGCAATAGAAGAATCCCAGCAGTGAGGCTGCCTCTGTTGGGTATTCTGTATTTAAGGTGACTCCAGTTATAAGGCTTGCTTGAGGTTTTCCACTATTAGTCTTGTCTTTCTTTTAATCTTGCTAAGCTTTCTCTATTAGGCAGATACCCAATGTAGAAAAAAATTCATCCCTAGACTTTTCCCTCTTTATATTTCAATGAAAATGATTCATCTCTTTAAGAAAGATAAACAAAAAAAATTTTTTTGTCTACAGTAAAAAAAAAAAATCACGAGCATTGAGTTGTAGCAAAGTGCTGAAGTGCTATCTTGTTGTTAAAGTGGAGCTTTAATTCAGGTACCTGGAGGTGTTTGGATTAGACATAACCTTTTCTCAGGCTACACCCACCATCTGAATTACACCAGTATTTAAACCTTTGAGTAGTTACGTATAATTTGCATCAACTTGGTTCCCAAAATGCTACATCTGCATTCCTGCAAGAGGTGTACATGCACCATGCCCTGAGAGCTGGAAACAGTTCTGTTAAGATAGCCACGTCCAGCTGCAGAAGGTGTGCCTTCTGCATGAACCGGGTGGGAGAAAGAAGTGACTGAGATGGAGAGGGGGAAACAGGGAGGGGGAAAAAAAAAAAAAAGAGGAGCAGGAGCCAGAGTGTCAGAGGAAAGAGAAGTAAAACGGAATAGGAAGGCAGCCAGGAGTGGCAGGCTATGAAGATCTAGCAACTGCAGTATACTCCTCTACTGACCCCATTACTCCCTAAATTAAGCATTCCTTTGCTGTCATCTGAAACCCCCCAAGCAAAATCTGCCTCCCCAACCACAGCAGCCTACATGGTTAGTAACTGCTGTTACCACATTTTTTCAGTTCATGCTGAGAGACAGTAGATCTAAACTGATCCTCTAAGAAAAAAACATTGAAATTAAAAATACATATCATCCCAAGCAACCGTTCTTTAGATTTAAAAGCAAGATAAATTACATTAAAAGTATACTAAGGCTGCAAAGCATCCAGAAGCCAACAAGCGTAGCAGCCACTCATTCCCCTTCCTTTTTGGATGGGAGACAGTCTCTCTGTATGATTCCAAAACTCCTTTTACAGAGACCCCTTGTTTCACTCACTGCACTGGACAGGCTGCGTTCTTGTGATGAATGAGGATGGCATAATAAAGGAGAAAGGCTTCTGCTTTGGTCCAGCTTTCAAGACAGTAAATAAGATAATGCCTTGCAGGAAAAAGGATGGTGTTACTGACCAGGCAGGTCTAAGTACCTGCTGGGACAACTGAATTCTCTCCCCATTTCTGCCAGGTGCGGCACAGGCAACCCAGCAGGTTGTGTTGCTGGGTTGTATCACCCTATCTGTGATACCAACGGTCATGGTTTGGAAGTACTAATCACAACTGCAACCAAGACGGAGGGAGCTATGCTGCGATCACATAAAGTACTATAAAATGTATCCTATTTTTTTTACATCTCAGCTCAGGTTCCTAAAATTATCTGGCAATCTCGGTTTCAAATTCTGTACCTCAGAGCTCCATATGTAACACAGGCACGATATCCTCTATATTTCTAGATATCGGGACGATTACAACATGAACTAATCCGAAGAGAGGTCTAAAGCCCTCAAACCAAGTTGATTTAGTTCGATACCACCATGCCTTCAAGGATCATGGAATTAAGTAATACAGGGAGAGCACCATAGAAAACTGGTAAGAAAACAAATCATCTCAATGCAAGGTTTGGATTGTTCACAAAATCAGCAGGGCTCAGGGCCACGCACTGAGTGCTGAGCATTAACACCTCGCGTGTTGGCTGAGGCAGAGACTTTGTGAAAGGGCCAGCATGGGGAAAAAGAGGAGAGATGCGATTGTGCGATTAGGAGCCCTGCGTGTACAGGGAGCAGGTTACATATGCGCACTTCCTATGATCCTTGTGTTTTCTTATTTTGCAGTGCTTGAATGTACAAGCTAGACAGCTAAAGGTTTTATTTTTTAAACTGAGGGCTTGGTATCAGTTGGTGTGGAGAATGTAAGATACAGCAGAATGTAGCTGCCATGTGCCTGTCCAGGGAAAGGCAGAGCAGCAGCTGTTGGGCCTGGAGAGGACAATAAGGCAACTTAGAACAGCTCCCATTTGCCCAAGGTGGACATCACAACCTCCCACCCGGCCATCTACACCAACCGCTGCTCTGCCAACAGGTAAAACATACTGCATTTGCTCTGTGAGGATCTTGATTACACCTTTGCCCCCCATAGCGGCAACCCACTAGTTTTCTCCTTCAACCTCTGATCAGACTCCGTATTTATTTCTCCCACCTGAGACTGCTCAGTTGATTATCTGCCTCCTTTTCATCAAGTAGCCTGTGAGTGCAGCGCATGCCCATACCGTTCGAGATAATGGGTTTGAAACGAAGCCAGGTGACTTTGCCTATCCCGATCTCAAGCTCACGCTTTCAATAACGTCTCTGTTACACAACATCGCAACAACTTACCGGCACGAATCCTGCTTCCCACGGCCCTTGGAGCCAGGGCTACCTGCAGTCAGAAATACCTGCTCAAACCACACTTTCTTTTTCTTTTTGGCTTTTGATTTTCGCTCCTGCTCTGAGCGTGCAGTACAAAGGCAGCACAGCATGAGCCCATACAGAATTGCCTCCCAGCCGCCAGACACCTGGCTGAGCAGTACCTTTGCCACATGGAGATTTACCTCTGCTACGTGGAGGTTAACTGTCTTTACCAAACAACCCTGGTGCTGCCAGCTGCAGCTTGCACGGGTGCCTGTGATTTCCTGTTTCTGAAAGCAGTGATACCAGCCAGACCATCGCTCTCCTTAATTTAGAAAGCTGCTTCGTGTTTTCTTGTGATCTGGTTCCACACCACCACATGCAGGCTGAGGACTGTCACATGAATAAGAGCGCTGAGGTTACACGGCACTTTCCCTGTTCAAAACAGTCGGTGAGGAAACCCACGGGTATTATTCATTGTAAACGTTTCCCACAGACTAAACCCAACAGGTACCAGCAAGTAGTCTTGCTCTTTTGCATTTTCTAGTGTAACGCAACAACAAAGGAGCATACTCAAGAACCTCTATATGGAATGAGGTATATCTGCTTAATTTTACCTGTGTGAACATTTTAAATTTGCAGTTGAAGGTTTATGTCAGTTATACTTCGCGGTTGTGGGTATCCGCTGAATAGTTTATTTAATGGAACAAAAAAGAGCAGTAGCAGGGTTTTTCCCAGCATAAGGCATGAAACCGATCCCTGCTACTATAAATCACAAGCAAGAGCAGATGTAATCTCAGGGATTTTTTTTATAGTCACCTGTTCCTGCAGTTTCTGAACTGCAGTCTCAAACCCTTGAAGTATTTTGACATCTAAATTCTTGCTACAGCTACCAAAGTATGAGGTTTCTTTTCTGGTACTGAATATTTCTCAGAGGCACTACCTTCTGTAGTGATGTTTACAGATGCCAATCCCACAACCTCTCCTATGCAGACAAGCTCCCGCACCTTTGGGGCTCTCCGTGGGCCCGTGTGCCAGGTAAGTTGGAAAGTCAGAGTTCCAGCAGCAAACGGCAGTAAGGAAAGCACAATACATGCTGCAACACGTACCAAGAAGACCTAAGTCACATCACTACAAAACACCAGCCTCCACTGTGCACATATAAAAAAACACATGAAAGACACATGGATTTGAGATGGAATACAGTGATTGCAATCCTAATAGAATTCAGCTTTTTAACCCTGGACCGTACAGTGTCTGGCAACCTGATTTCTACGTTGTTTTTAAACACAGATGTTTAACCCACGAAAGGAAATAATAGTATTCATAACTTTATCTTCTAGAGAAATACAGTGAAAAATTGCTTTTTGTTTCCTTTTGAAGACATAAACCACCTAAAAAGATTAATAAGTAAAAATGCAAAAACTAGTAAACATATTAATTCCAACTTTTTTCTTTGCAAGATATTCAAGTTTCCAGGTTTGTTTGGTTATGAAAGTTTCTAAACACAAATTATATAAATTACCTATACTAAATATTTGGTTTGCAACAACAACAAAAAGAGTTTATTATTATGTTACTTTTAGTCTTCCAAAGTCATGCTAATGGAAACACTAATCAAAGATTGCAGTCATTTGCATTTACAGTCCTTGCCTGTTGTAGATAGATTTCATTGAGCAATAAGATTTATAACTTTGTCATGATGCAATGTATATAAGGCTGAATTCATTCAGTTGCTAATGAAATGTGCAACTTGCTCCAGCTGGGTGATAATTAGGGCTTATCACTGATAGGTCTAGGAAAAGGCTGGGAAATACTTCAGCTTGTTTTGCAGTTACTTTGAGCTCTCAGGAAAGGAGCGATTCTTCTGTGAGATCAGCCTGAAGTTTTTCTGCCTATCCGAGAGCGGTAATGATAAGGTTTTTAACTTATTTGCAAATGATATGGTTATATGAAGTCTGACAAAAGACTACTTTAATAAATTTTTTCTGGTTTAGTGTCTTTTAAAGTGTGAGATGGGTAGTTTGCCTTCTCAGACAGCTCAAGTAAAATGTTAATTAAGCAACTGGCTTCAGAGAAACCTTGCAGAACTTGCTCTGTATGATGTCTGTTAACTTGAAATTCTGCTTTTGGTAGTTGCCTGCCAGCACAACAAGCAACTCTGTGTAGGTTTCCCAAAGCAAAAAGAGGATCCTAAAGGTAGTTCCTGCTTATGGGGAAAACAAAGCGTTGCACTCCTCTCTCTTTAATGAAGATTGTAATGGCTCTGTATTAACTGTAAGAAGCAGGGCCTCTCAGGCGTCCGAGTTACTAATCAATCTTAATCAAAGTAATAAGAAGGTAGCTCCCACGCTCATAAAAATAAGTACTTTAAAAGCAGCTAAAGGTAGAAGCTAGACTGTGACTTGTAAGATATCTTGTCCGTACATGCTATCAGCCGGAAAAAGGAAAAAAAAATCTACATGAGTAGCAAAATACCTGTCTCCTTAATGCAGACTGTAGCTCAGCTGCAGAGCAGATTCCTGTTTAAAGCCCTTCTCTCTCTACAGGGAGCTGCTCCTCTTCCTCCTCCTTTCCTTGATAAGGGTGGTCTGGAGCTCCTCTTAAAGAACTGCTGCCTGTGAACTACATAACAGCTTTTAAAAATCAACAGTTTTCCCAAATTGCAAGACTTCAGATTTGGCAATTACAAGATGGAGAGGCTTTTCAAAATGAACTGGAGAAATGCAACCTCAAATATACCAAAGCACTGTAGAGAAAGCTTCCCCCTGAATTTTGATTTTATGTAGTTTTTATTATAAAATACATACAGTTTTGGTTCTTTTGTGGCTTAAAGGAACACTTCTCGAGGGGTTTGTATTTTCCATGAATGTTCTTTATTCAGGGCAAATTTAGCCATTTTTGTAAAAGAAAGCCATTTCCTTTTACATTTAATCAAAGGTTTGCATATCTAAATTTCCACTGCAAATGGATGGTGGATTCTACGGATTTGTTGTTGAAAAAAGCTTTTCACTCTTCTCCCAGTATATATTCATGATATTTACACTGTGTGTATGTATGGGGCATTCTGTTGTGTGGGTGTGGTGGGGTTTTGATTTGGGGTTTGGTGCTTTTTTTCTTTCCCTGAATACTTTATATGGTTGTAAGACTCTGGACCTGAAGAGCTTTTAACATCAAAGCGCTCGGAAGCACTTCAGCGCAGTCCAGACTTCCTAGCACTTCAGAATACTGCTTGCTTTAGAGATGCAAGTACGCAATGCATGTCTGGGAGAAGGAGTCATCCAGAAAATTGATAGGTCAGCAAACCTCAAGCTTACAGTTCAGGTCCTACTTCTTCCTCAATGACGTTATCTACTTATCACACTCCCTTTGAAATTACTTCATTCTGTATTTGACTTAGGGTAAGAAAAAACAGTCATGAGACCTGCTCCTAATGCAAGTCCTTTAAGTGTCAGGGTTCTGCCCCCATTAGCCAAGGACTAGATGCAGAAGTGGTTTTGTTCTTTTTTTTAATAGATGCCACAATCCAACTGGCATTCATGTAAAACTAATCCACACAGAGGACACCTCAGCCCTTTCTGAGATGCTGGCCCAGAGTAATGCACGTAACTGGAACCGTATCCCATATGGATGCTGGGGCTGCACTTAGCGCTCCTCAGTGGGGCTGGACTGGGCTACAGAAATATGTGATGGCTGCTTTCCTTTGGGCCTGTACTGGAGGCTACCGTGCCTGTGTTCTGGGGGCTACTTGCCCACAGTGTAGAAGGACAAGGCTCAGTGCTCTCCAGAGCCTGAGGAGACTCAAAGCCATGCTCCTGACCTCTGGAGATGGGGCTGGCTGAGGACGCTGTCTGTCCTTCCTTCCTGCTGAGTATAAGCCACTGCACAGAAAGAAATTCCAAATTTGTGAGGCCAGAAAGAGGAAGAAAGATGAGTCTTTAGCATAAGTTAGTGTATTTTTCTGTGGAAGAAGTTTGATGTTTGTGCTCCAGAAATCTTGTGGTTTATGCTCAAGTGCCCCTGGGGTTAAAACGCTGGAGAGTAGATGTGGGAATCCAGCCTGTAGCCCTGGGTCAAAAGCAGTAAATCTAAGCTGTCCTGCACACTGGTAGCTTCTCTGCTGTCTGAAGCTTCTCGGCTATTCGCAATATATAGAGCATCTCGCCTGCATACCCTTATCCTGTCTTCAAAGGAAAGCCTACTCAGCTCTAAGAGCAAAGAGCCCTTGCTGCAGATGGGGAAAAGAAAATTGCCTGCTGAGCGCAGCTGGGGCACGCACATGGTCGAGTGGCTCAAGGATAGCCACTGTGCTCACTAACCTGTTATCCAATAGGTCTGCATGTGGTTTTATCTGGCAGAAAATGCACTGGCAACTTGAGGTAGCTCATCCATTGAGGAAAGAGGTGGAGATGGGGCTGCAGTCAAAAAGATTTTATTAAGCTCCTATTCTCTTTTCAGCAGATAGAGTTCCTGAGTCTTGACTAGAGTATGTCCCTGTCCCAGCACAGACGCATCTGCGCGCATGTACACAGACAGTGTGTCAAACCCTTGCTAGGGCTTGACTGGCAGCAAGAACAGATTTACTTTCTGGGAGACTTGGTTGAACACAAGCTCAAGGTCCTGTGCTTTCCCGCCTGGGGAAGGGAATATTGTCTGTCTAGTCATGCAATGAGCTACGCTGCCCTGCTAACACATGATAGTCAGGAGCACTGTTTAGTTAAGCCTCTTTTGAGGATGAGGGCAAAGGAGACGTGAAAGAGTAAAACTATAATAGTAATAATAATAAAAAAATGGCTTCTTCCTCGAGGCTTTTGTGAAAAATCACGGAAATGCTCCTATAGCCTGAGGAGGACTGTCAAGGAACTGACTGACATTCCTAAAGCTTTGCTCCTTACTATGGTTAAATTTAACTCTCTTGGAACAGAACAGAAGAATTTAGGTTGGACAAGACCTCTGGAGGCCATCTGGTCCAACCCTTGCGTATGGCACAACTAATCTCAAAGTAAGGTCAGGCTGCTCAGGCTTTTGTCCAGTTGAAGTACAGAGGCTCAACCTCCTCCCCGGGCAGCCAATTCCAGTGTTCCCCCATTCTTCCTGTGGGAAATTTAGGTCAGTGTGGTGCCATTGCCTTGGGGGTTTCCAGCCTCAGACCAGCAGGTTTACGTTTGGTTTAGGTTAACCAAATGTAGTGCTTCCCCTGTGAGATGCAAATACAATTATGGCTCACCTACTAGGCTACTGCAAATAGGTTTTGTTCGTTTAACTAGATTTCTGATGAAGGTCACCTGGAAGATCACATAGAGCTATAATATGCAATTACCTGGGCTTGAGCAAGGTGCCCCTCAGCGGTGGATGCCGGTGCCAGTGCCGGCAACGTATTGTGTCGTAACATGCTGCCCCACTACCCGCCCACCTTCTGATCCAGTGGCTACACCAGCACTATTTGGCTGCATGTTGCATGGTTCTCCGCAAAGCAATCTGGCTAGAGGCTGCGGTATCAAAGGAAGGAAATGAGATGTGGCTTTATTGAAACATACCTCAATTTTTTTCCTTCTCCCTCCACTTTTTACAAATAAGAAACAATTAGGACAGTTGGAGTGATTAAAATTAGTTACATTCTAGTTAATGGAATTAGGAATTGGTTATTGCCAGCAGTCCTATTTCTATAGGGGAGAAGAGTACTAAGGAAGAAAATGTTCTGCTACAAATGTTCCCTGGTGATTTAGTGTGGTGAAACAAGCAGGCAGAGCCCCCAACACCCTGTGCTGAGTGAGGACAGTACCAGACAAGAGGGAGCATCCTGCGCCCCAGCTTTGATAGGCCTTTGATCACAGCAGCCAGCAGGAAAAACATGAAGAGCAAGCTAAAAGGTGCTCAAACACCTCTTGTGGCTTTGCCACAAGGGGAGATACAGTCTCATCTATTTACATATTGTTACGAATTAAGCTAAAGATTTCTTGCCCAGCTTGTGTCCTGAGCTTTACTTTTGAAGGCATATAGTGTTCACTTCAGATCTTACTTGGCTGGCTGCGAATGAAAACAGATACTTCAGGCAGACCTAGACATGCAAGTTAACTGTGCTGTCTTCTGCAAAGAGGATTATTATGAACTTTCTGTAACCCGTTTTCCTAGATATCTTCTGTGGGTTTTTACACAAGAGGACATGAATATTTTAGGTGTAATCATCGTACCTGAGGATTAGGTAATCTTTGATATCTATCGATACCTTCCCCATCGCCAGGTGCAGGTTACGGATTTTACATTAATCTATTCAGTGAAGACTCTTGCAGAAGTGCAGCACGGCAAATAACCTGCTTTATACCTGCCTGTGAGCTCTAAGAAAGGGTCGCTACAGCTCACCTCCCTTCTGTTTGTTGTACAGCACTTCTCTTTCTGACAGTGATTCAGCTCCTGATGGAAGAGCAAAACGTTATCACAGAGGTGCCGGCAGCCCTAAAGCGCCTGGCCAAATATATAGTGCGTGGTTTCTATGGAGTAGAGTACTCCCTGGCCCTCGATATACTGATCCGCTACCCCTGCGTGAAAGAGGATGACTTGTTACAGTTGCTCAAGTACGAACGTAAACAACTCCGTACTGTCCTCAACACGCTCAAGGCAGACAAGTTTGTGAAGCTGCGTATGCGAGTTGAAACAGGGCCTAACGGGAAGAGCACAAGGCACAATTACTATTACATCAATTACAAGGTGCTGGTGGATGTGATAAAATACAAACTGGATCACGTACGCCGGAAAATAGAAGCGGATGAGCGGGATTCAACTACCAGGTCCTCTTTTAAATGCCCATCTTGCTCCAGCACTTACACGGACCTGGAAGTCAATCAGCTCTTTGATGTATTTACAGGTATGTTGCTTATATTGCTTATTTGCTCTTACCTTAAGGAATAACTCTTGGCACAGGAGCCAATTTTGTGCTAACTCTGCCATAAAAGCACGTTTGTTAGGACGTACTTGTTTGCTGGTGGACAAGGGCCTGGGACAGGAGAAGCTGGGAGGTGAGGGTAAGAGAAAAAGCTGTCTCTGTATAACAGGCCGAGCAAGAGGAAGAATAATCTTGAATATAAGAGCTGGGGCTGGGAATCAGATTCAGGCCTCAGTTTTGCTAGGAAGATGACGTTTAACCCGGTTCAAGATTGCTCATCCAAGTCTTGTGACTCCCGCTTCCTCATATGGAAATGAGAATACAGTACTCCTTTTACTCCATTTTGAATTTGTTAGTTAATCCATTTGTGTGTTCAGTTCTTCTGATGGAAGAGTTGGACAAGCTGGATAAAGCTGTTTGCAGCCACCTACTGTAGTAAGCGTATTGCAGCTCGGCAGCAGAGGAGGCGTTCTGTCACTCCTGTGCTGGAAACAGGGAAGTTCAAGCTCCTCCCCAGGGCAACGCGACACATCCGTAGCAGAAGTGGCATCGGAGCTTGCAGGTTTCTATTCTCTAAAATCAAATAACTAAATAGAGAGTACTCTTTCAAAATGAGTTAAAATGGCGTCATATTGCAATACATTACTTGAAGCGCAGCTACTGTGTTAACGTCTGGGTCATGGCATCTGCAAAGGATGCCAGAGCCAGGGAGAATGAACTTCACTCTGTGCGACTAACTTGAAATGTCAAAGGTGAAGTTAGTGTACTGCCAGTTAGCAAAAATCACCCCTTTGTTCTAAATGGAGGGACTTTGTCAAGTTACTGAAATGCAAACATTGAGGCTGGTGATACGTTTTGATAGAATATGCTTTAATATTTTTTTTAAGACATAAATATAGGTTTTTAGCATATGCTTTGACTCTAAATGAGCCTCTTTTGAACTTTAGAACTCTGAACAACTAAAACCAGATGCTATTTATGCTTGCAAATGTTTTTTCCTTACACTATGAACTAAGAAAAAGATGAGATCAGAGAAGGAAAAAAACCAAACCTTAACCATCTGATGACACTGTGTGTAGCCAACTTAACTTTTTCCCCCAATATAGACATTTCTTTCTTGCATAGCAAGTGTGTGAGTATCAGTCCTTCTCCAAAAAAAAAAAAAAGAAAAAAAAATTGGCTTACATCTATAACTTGAGTTCCCCTAGTTAATGTGAACAAACGGATAAAGTTTAGTGAAGTCAGAACACTTTGGTAATTGTCCAGGCTGTGGATTTCTTAACAAGGTACTGCTGATCTTTAGCATCCTATGAACATGAGACTTTCCAATTTGGATCACGTTGCAGAGACTTTCCGCTGCACTTACTGCAACACTGAAGTAGAGGAAGATGCCTCAGCACTTCCTAAGCGTGACGCTCGAACCTTGCTAGCAAAATTCAATGAGCAGATTGAACCTATCTTTGTGCTACTGCGTGAGACTGAAGATATTGTTCTGCCATATGACTTGCTGGAGCCTCAGCCAACAGAAATACCAGAATTATCAGAAAGGTATAAACACACCCTGGAACTTCTGATCAATGCAAAAGCCCCCAACAACTTCCCAGTTACAAAATCTTTGACATACTGAACTTGCAGCCTACCTTCTACTCCATTCTGCTTTGTTCAGTACCGTCAGCTGCTTAATGACGAAGCCTGTAATATCTAAGACATTCTAAATTAGTTATGCATTTATAGTTTTATTTTTGCTATCTTTTTTAAGAATTAATTTTCCAGACTTCTCCTTCAGCTAATGTTCATAGCCCTTTCTGTGAGACAGTAACGTTTCTCTACCGGTGTGCTTCATCCAGAGATGCACTACTGAAGAGACCATGCAAAAATCAGTGGTTCAGAATCACTTGCCTCTGAGATGAGGTAATGGGGAATGCAAATTGTTTTAATGTAGAGCACTTGTTAAAGCTAGTCTGCTGACAAAACATGTTTTTTTTTTTTCTTTTTTTTGAATGGGAACTGGGGGGTTCTTGCCTGAATTTAACCTGTCCAAAATGGGTGATGTTTCATTCAGCTTTGATCAGAAGGCAGGTTCAAGTGTGCTGGAATCCTGCAGCCGACCTGAAAAATGGTCCAACAGAAGTTCCTCTTTTGGCAATATGTACACCCAAAACTTAGTTATTGATGTCCAAGACTCTGAACCCAAGAAGAAAACAAGAGAAAAAGCAACTAAAGAGCAACCTATTTGGATGTCTCAGAGCACCGTGGAAGGAGCGACAACAGCCACCACCAATAGTGTTGGTAAGTTTTAAGCATTGGCAAATACTGAAATTCAGCAGCCTTACTGCATTGAAATATAGCTTTCCTATTGAAATGTAGGGAGCTTGGTTTAGAATATAGAGTAATGCTTCAATTCTGCACCAGTGGCTATCAGATCTTAGTTTCTAAAAACTACTCTTTAGACTGACTTAGGTAGTGTTCCTAAAGCCAGAAGTCAGGTACCAGGTCCTGAAATTTTTGGCTCTAACCATGCAGTAGCATTAATGGCAATCTTTAAAGTGGACAGCTCTTGCAAATGCCTGCACTTTCAAAAGAATTCTGAAGTGTGGGTAAAAAAGAACCAGAGTAGGAAAAATCATTTATGTAGGATGCTTGTGGTAATTGTAAATTATTGATAGCTCTAACACTTAGTATTGTGTATTAGGAGTAAATGCTTCTGAAGAAACTAAAGAAAGTGTTAAAGAAACCGTCACCGATAATGAAATCATCAAGACTCTTCTGATCCATGAATCCAAGTCATCATCTAGCACAGACCAGGCTCCTGCTGTCAAAAGCAAATTACCTGAATTGGGCAGTGATACTAGTGAGTCTGAAGAAGATGCCAAGCACTCAAGAAGAGCAGGAATGAAAGTAGCAGGCAGCAACTTTGAACAAGAGGAGGAGCAGGAAACACAAGGTCCTATTTTAATGGTAAATGGTCAGCCTCGTTCATATGCTGAAATTAGTGAAAATCCAGAGCTTGTGTCTCTCATGACAACTGAAGAGAGAGAAGCTTATATAAAAGTAGGACAAGAAATGTTCCAGTCTGTCTTTGAATAAATACTACTGTATGAATATGCAAACTTGTATAGAATGGGTGAAGGCTTCTTTTGAAATAAGACAGTTTATTAGTTTAACTTCCATTCTTCAAAGTTTACCACTGAAGGGTTAAGTTTTCTTTGAACTCCTTGCTGTTATGCAAGATAGTAATCCTGTAGTAGGTAACTCCAGTTCAAAATACTAGCATTGCAGCAAAAGTTACTATGGGTTTTCTATTATCTTAATGCTTAGACTTTGTGAATGCTGTAATTAGTTTCGGAGCATGAATCATTTTAAGTTACAATGGGATATAATGATCAGAGTAAAATAAAGTTTCAAAAGCAATGTTGCAATCTATTGTAAGAAATCAACTATTCCACCTTCCTCCCAGAAGTAGCAGATATTTCCAGTAGTGAAAGTGAGTCAAACTCCAACGTGATTTAGTTTCACTCTGTACCACTGTGTTCTATTTTTTGTTAGGTCGCTACACAACAGTAACAGACAGGTCTTATACAGCAACCTCCCTTTAAGGGAAGAGCTGTTACTAAATTGTGTTAGTTATAGAAGAGAACCAGCTATGGCCTCTTAACTTTCATCTTAAAAATAATTACCTGAATTCTTTGTACTCACTGCTCTATAGAACTGTCTCTGAAGTGATGAACTGTGCAATGGATAGTGGACAGTAAAATATAACATTCATTTTGGTCCAGATTGGTAAGGAAGCAAGCAATGTATCAAGCAGAAGACACTGCTATCTCATTCACACACTCTCCTGTAATCGTTTTAAGCCAGATCTTGTCTACTACCATTGAAAGACACATTCTACTTGAACTGAACTATATGAGTAGAAGGACTGGCTTCAGAATACAAGATACAGCTTAGCTTCTTCAGCAATTCTACTACTGGAGCAATAGATGATGAAAGTAGACCACAGGGGCACAAACTGAAACACAGGAGGTTCCCTCTGAATGTTAGGAAATGCTTTTTTACTGCAAGGGTGATTGAGCTCTGGCACAGGCTGCCCAGAGAGGTTGTAGAGGCTCCCACGTTGGAAATTATCAAAAGCCTCCTAGGCAGCCAGCTCTATGTGGTCCTGCTTGAGCAGGGGGTTGACCTCCAGCAATCCCTTCCAACCTCAACCCTTCTGTGATTCTCTGAATTAAGGGTAGAGAGAAAGTATAACCAAAGTAGTACCATTTCAATGCATTGTTCATACACACGATTCCAGGGAAAGAATTCAGGAATGGTGTGTGCTCATGCTCTTTCTTGAGCTTAGAGTTTAATGATTTACCATATAAACTAGACTTGTCTCAAATATGCACAAATCATCTTGTTCTACTTTATGAAAATGCCCTCTTTAAGGTCTACTGAATGATTCTTGTGTCAAGTTAGTGATTAAAAAGCTTTCATTTGTTTCATTTTCACAGGTTCACCTTTATCACAAATGTATTTCCTCTGTCCTCAAAATTGTAAAGTTTTTTCTGCATGCAGTATTACCATGAGTTTAAAGCCTGCACAGTAACTAAACTGTCTTCAAACCTTTTAATATACTTTTGCTTTTACAATCATACCTCTCATCTCCAATCTGCCATTTCAAAATTCACTCATAAAACCTGGAGAGACTCAAAACAAACCAAAAGAAAAAAAAAGAAATCACAGTAGAATCACACTCTCATTTTATTCAAACTTCAGGCATATTTAGGCTTCACTGTCACTAGACTGTCTCCCACCGCATATAGCCATATTATTATACTAACCCCAAACGGAAGACAACCCTGAATTTAAGATGACCATTGCTTTTTAACTACTTTGAGAACAGCCTTGTCTTTAAAGTAAGCAGGACCTCCATAATGCAGCAGATACGCTGAATAAGCTATTTCAAGCTCAATTTTATGACTTGCTGTTACTAGCAACTCAGATCTAAAAAAGTAAAGAAAATTTTTGTTCTGGTTCGAGTTTTCTAATCTGCTTTTCTACAGTCCTAATTCCACCTTTGCCATGAGACTTCAGTAGGTGCTGACTTTAACGGTTTGGGGTTTTTTAAACATTAACTTTAATTTCCTAAATTTCTTCTTTTCTACAGGAAAACTCTTCACGAAGTCAAATACTTTAGGAACAGATTCTACAGGCTTTCAATTGCAGCAATATTAAGTGTTACATGTGAAAGGATACTAAAATTTTCAGACAGGTTTATCAGTTTGCACATTGAAAGTGCAAAACAGAAAATGTAGAAAAATACAGATTGGTTCTGTAGTTAACTGTTGAACCAGAGTATTTACTTCACCTCAGATAAATGTGCTGATAGAAATTAATTCCACAGGCCATGAACATGAATTTTTTTTTTTTTTTACAGACCAGCTATACATAGGCTATAAAGGCAACACATAGGTATGTACTGTGTCCACACCTCATATTTATAGAAGATGGAGAAACTTCGTGGGACAAGAGTCTCTTGTCCCAGGTAAGTCAGCAGTGTTTCTCTGAAGAGGAGTAACAAACTGCTACAAGCATGCCAACACTAAGGTCAGTTTACTTCCAACAACAAACTCTGCATACCATTTTGTAAGCCAGAGGAAAATTTTTCAAAGACAAATTTACAGACAGATCCAAACTTTATTTAAAACTACAATTTTAAAATTACTAAACAAGTCACAATAAAAAATAAAAAAGATTAAGACAGAAAAAGAACAGTGCAGCAAAACTGAATAGAAGAGGATTCAGTTCCAGCTGTTCAAACTGCCACAGGCAGAAGTTAGCATACCTATCCTAAGAGGCAGTGTGCCAAAAATTTTACATTTTTATATACTTCCAGAATTCTGGGAAATTAGTGCTGATCCTCCATATGCATTTGTACACATGGAGTTTATAAATGCAGGTATCTTCAGGTTATTCTCACGCACTTTGAGCTCCAAAAGTTTCTGTAAAATAAGAATATATTCATTACTGTCTAACAGCTACAAGGCATCAAACACAGCTCTTGACTACATTTCCACTCCTTGTAAGTATCCATTATAAAGCACCTTGATGAAATATTTCATCCTCACCTTTTTTTCACAAGCATTTTGAGCCATGGCTTACTTGACCAGCTACAGCCATTCCCCATACACAGATGAAGAACGGCTTAGTTGCTAGCTACCAATTTTGTGTCGCATGGCATGGCATTCTTAGCCACTGTTCCCACACCAAGCACATGCATCAGTATTCACCAAACTGACACGACAGAGTTCTGCTAGCATAGCTATGACAAGCAGGTGGTGAGGGGCAGTGAATGAAATGGAAGGAAAGATGCACCTTCCTTCACGCTCTATTCTGGAAAGTCCTATGCTGTCACTACAGCTGCATTAAAAAAAAAAAAGCATTTTCATCAGCTTATATTGTTTGAGGAACTGGAACTAGCTACACTAGGAAAAAACTACTACCATCAGAAAAAACAGTTCATGCATTTATATATGCCATTAACTACACCTTCCACTGGAGAACTACAAGCCTAACAATAGAACAGAAGCCTCTAACACCATAACTTGTGTCACAATATCAACATTATATTAAAAAAAGAAAAGTTTCTTTGACCTGCATTACCGTTAAGTTTTTGTAGCTGCATAAATACTGTTTCATGAAAGTGACAAATCTTTATCGCAGTCACTATCACTGGAAGTTTTTTCTACCTCATGGTATGCTTCACATGAAAAATAATTTTCTTTTCCCTGAAGAGATATTTTACTATTCTGAAGAGTCTCTTAAACTTTTCTATTTAGAAAAACACTGAGCAGTCTGTCAGCAAATTGTATTGAGCATTATTAAATCAGATAACAGCAATTAGAATTTACAATATTATTAAACCCAAGCTTGTGTAACAAGAAACAAAAATACTATTCTATCCCATTTTAATAAGTTTCAAACCCATTAAGTTATAACATGCATTTTACATATGTTAATTTTTATGACTTTATTAGCCACGGAATCTAACAGAAGTATATAGGAGGGACATGGAAGGCAGAATCCCTTCATATCAATACATCGTTTTCAAATGCAACAAAGGATATTCTTTCAGCACCATGATAACTGCTTACTTTAAGCAGTGATAACAAGCTATTTAAATTCTAGGCCATTCTAGAGTGTTTTCCCAATAGGTGTAGAGGATTTAGAAAATAATCTTTACCAGGTTCTTTCAAAGTTTGGGCATCTCCTACTAATTCTTGATCTTTAGCTCCACCTCCATCCAGTAATTCATCAGACAAACTGTTGGTTTGGGCCTCTGTTGCCATTTTCTTCATTAAATCTGCCTTTGTAACAGATAAAGCAAAACTCAAAAGTTCTGGATAATTCTTATTGCTGTCTAATTAAGACATTTAGGGTGTGTGCTTCTAAACACCCCACAAACAATAGCAAAATACCTCTGAATATACTGCAAGTTTAAGGGGCAAGTCTTCAACTTTCACGAAGTCATCTTCATCAGATTTTTGACTTACATTTCCAGAACCACCTTCCTGTTAAATAAAAACAGTGGCATTTAAGAGAACAGTGCTACTTTGTTTTATTTTCACTCCAAAACTAGATTTTTTTACTATTATAATAAAGTACATAAAAAACCAATGCCCATATCAAATTTGCAGATGAAAACTGAACAGGACTGGAAACTAGAAGTAACACTGAAATAGAAAAAAGCTTCTCATTTCTCTTGGATGTATCTTAACTGAAATATACGCACGTATTCATTCACTAACACAGGTGACTCCGTATCAGGGCTGCCAGCCATGGAGCTTTCAGAACTTGCAGCAGATTTGTTTCCTACACACACTGTATCTAGTGTTTGAGTTTCATTTACTGGTAAAGAAGAGCTTGATTCTTCTGTTTTCATACTGGCTGTTATAAAGGATTCTGGGGTATTGACTGTTAAAGGTGGCGTATTCTCCATGACATTGAGGTAACGAGGCAAAATTGTAGCTGCATCTTGTTCACCTAAAACCACAAAACTACATTTTAACTCGGTAGAGACAGTAAAAGATTCTGAGTGTAAAAAATCCCAGATTATTATTTTTTTTTTACAAATTATGATCCAAAGCTACAAATGAGCAATGAAAGTAAATTATAGTCTCTTAGATCAACACAAAGCTGATTGAAATAAAACATCAGTTATTTGTACTCTTATACACGTGAGTATCAGCAATTATCACAAGACAGTATGTGACAAAGATTTCTGACTTGATACGGCTTTTTTTTAAAAAAACCAAAACAACAACTTCCAAAACTGTATGACCTGCTGTAAAATATTCATTCTAGGTATAAGAAGATATAATACAGAACAACAAATTCCTTAACATTTTGCCACGTTCTTGTGGCAACACAGGATCTACTCAAATACTGCTTTTAGTTTATGAAAAAAGACCAAGAACAAAACCAGAATTTACAACAGAAAAACACAGGAAAAGAAGGTGGTAACAACAGTTAGATTAGAAGTAACATTCATACCACCCGCTAGCGTTTCTGTCTTTTGACAGAAAATGACTTCTCAATTCATACAATACAGCATTACTCACAGAAATAAATCTTTAAAATATAAAGTGATTTCAATTGCTAGTAAATGGTAGTAGCAGAAAAAGCAAGTATTAGACAAATCTAAACATCTAAATCAAAATACTGTAACAGACAAATTAACTCTGCTACAGTTGTGTGCCAAGGGCTGCAACAATCAACTGAAATTCATGCTATTGTCAAGCATCAAAACCACATCTACCTAGGTAAGAATATTCCAGGTCTCCTCTTCAAAGGTTTGCTGTGTCTATATCAACACAGATGTATCTAGTCAACTGATATGGTTACATGAAAAAAACAGCCCAGTAAACTCTTGCAAGTTTGATCATCTTCCTCTTTATTACATATATCGCAGGCACTGTCCAAGATAATTCTCACAGTGTGGAAATTCACATAGAAGTGTTAATCTCTCAGTTACTGCATACCAGGCTTACCTTTAACGTTAACAGATTCTTGTTCTGATGACAAAACCTCACTGCTTTTTGTCTTACTCAGTTCTTGGTTTGAAGTCTATTGGGGAAGGTGAAAACAAGTTAGAACAAATTCTACTATCAGCTTCATAGCTTATTGGCTAATTTACTCTTCCATGCTAACCAGAAACACACTGTACACTTGCTCCATGTTTTTGTCTTTTCACTAGTTTGCAATAAAGACAGCAAGTTCTACTCTCTATTCCATGAGCTAGTCAACAACACTTTAAGAAACCATTAACACTGATGTGTGTGTTTTATCTGAACATTTCATTTTCTTTTCACTATAGTAGTTCCCAGGTAAACTCTTTGGTTCCACTGAAAAGATCTATTGTTTTAGCCTTTAAAGTCAAATGTTCCAGTTACATCCTTGCCTGATGTTAATAGCTGTTGAGTAAACCAAAGTTTCAAAAGTCAATCTTATTTACTGAAATGTAAAGAACTGACAAGTCTCCAGAACCAGGTCACACACATCCAAATGTTTTTAAGGAAACTAACAGTGAAATGACAATACCAGCCAATAACATTTCACCGTTGTTCTAGAAAAAAAATATTATATGATAGAGGAAAGACAAATCAAAGACATACTAGAATACAAGAGTCAATGCCTTCTGCAAAGGAAAGCCCAATTAGAACTTGATGTCAGCAAACACAGAGGAAGAACCAGTTAACGGTTTGAAACATGATGCTTTTTTGAAAGTTTGTTTTCTACTGCAGCTTAACATTTTCTCTCTCTGATAGCAGATTTAAACATTAGTTTTGTCTGTGTCCATCTGTCCATTTTGGCACCAGTTATACCAATAATAAATTCAGGTGGGGAATGCTACATTTTGTATGTACCGGCTATTGCTTTCAGGTAATTTCTTGTATCGTTCTTCTACTTCCATTAGTATGAAAACAATGCAACAAGAAAAACTGAGGTACATACAAATATGTACTAAAAAGCTGTGCACTGGCTTCGGTTTGTTCTGCATTTACAACTTCGGTGATACCTGTTCATTTTCAGTTGTTTCACTGCTGGCTTGTAGTGATGTCTGCACATCAACAGGTCCTTCCTCAAATTCTATTTCTTCATCTTCATTCTCATCTTCTCCACTGCCATAGTTAGTCAGAGCTTGGGTTTCTGCTTTTGATAAACCTGAAGGCAAATCAATGCAAAACCACCTCCATATTGGATTTACATATTGACAGAGCCTGACAGAGTAAAAGCCAGGCTGCAAAATCCAAATCCCTTTTGGGAATTTACTGCAATGATCAGTTATAACTCTTACTTCAAACCATTCTTCGAAATTAAGATATAGTGATGACTTAACTTTCAAAGATCCATATGCTCCACATAAGCTGTATTACGAACAAACACCACTGTGTTGGTGTGAAATAGCTAAGTTATTAAACGAGGTGGTGTGAATAATGTAAACATAAGGGAAACCAAGCCATGAGTATCCAAGCTTAAGTAGAAGCATATTAAAAAAATACCATCGTTTAAATGAAAAACTGCATAAAATTTCAGCAGCTTTCACATCATTCAGGTTAAAGGTTGAGAAACTTCAAGTTTAGCTGAGACAGGATACGTAACTTAAACAATGAATCTGATTCTAACGTGTTTTTACAGATCTACTGATTACAAAGAGAAAAAGCTCCTCTAAATGGAATATTTAACCCTTGACACAATACTAGTAAATACAGTACTGGAAAACTTTTACTGGAAAAGACCTGACTAGAAAATCTGTGAGAGAAGGTGTTACACAGCAGTACTTCATGCAAATCCTGTTGTAAAATTAGTTGGTCAAAACTACAGTGAAAGCACTGAATAATGAGCTATATAAAAATCACTTACTTATTGCCACTGGACCACTTTCACTTTCCTCATCTTCCTCTTGATCAGATGCATCAGACCTAATACTTCCAGGAACTCCATTACCATCGTACATTTCTGAGTCCTGTACTTGCTTGACAGTTTCAGTCTCATCCTTGTCCTAGGAAAACAAGGAATACTGTGCAATTTCATGTTTGTTTATCTAAAGATTAAGTTATGGTTTCTACATCAAGGAGTCACCTTTGTTTCTCAAAAATAAAAATTTACAGACTAAAAATTAATGTTTAAGTAGTCCTTAAGGTCTTGAAATGAATACTGCAAAGCTACTCCTGAAACAGAGCATCAGAACCTACTAGAAGAGATCACGCACTGTTCAGACATTGCTATCAAGGTCTTTATCTGAAAAGGTTCACACTGATCAGCATGCTAGCTTAAAAAAAAAAAATTCTTTAAATTAGGTTTGTCATTATCAAGAGGAAGACAGACACACCTGCATTATTACCTTCTAGCGACTTCCCTGCTTCTCCTAAATGATCTCTAGCAAAAATTAAGAATATTCCTAACTGCAGCTTCTCATTTCTTCAGCAATAGCTACTCAGCAGTTTCTCTGCTGAATGATTTGCTAAATACCTTGAGTGAGAAAATTCTGATCAGACTATATGAACCCCAAGTAAAACCCCAAGTTTGGGTCCAAATCTTGAAAGGACTCTTCTACCCTACAGCAACCGTAACAAGTGACATACAGCTTACCACTTTTACTTCCAAAGCAGTGTGACAGAAGCTCTAAGCCCTAGAAGAAAGCACTGACTCTATGCCCACACATATGCCTATGCCCATTTAGGAAAGCACTCAACATTCTACTTAGTACATTACCTGTATCTTTCCCTTGGTTGGTAAAAGCTGAACATTCCAGCAGAAAATACAAAACTTCATATACAACCCCCCTCCTCAAACACAATGATTTTAGTGGTTTTCAAAACCAACTTAAAGAGAAAAGGGAGAAGTTTTCGGCACTAACATTTAATACTCAAGACTTTGACTCTGAGGACCTCAAATACCACATGCTCCAACTCAGAACATCTGCCTTCTCCTTAAGATGAAAAGTAAAACAACTTACTCCATACCATTAAAAAAGAAAATGTTAATTGCTAAAAATAGTTAAGCACCATCTCTATTTACTGTCCTTGTTATTTAATTCTTCAACGAATAACTACATTCTCAATGCTCTGAGCTGAGAATACAGGCAACAGCCCCAGACCAAATCCCACAGTTAACACCTTCAGAACAGGTCTTTTCTTTTTTCTTTAAAATACAGAAAATGAATACTAAAAGGAAAAGCAAGATCCCACCCCGAAGCTGCTCAGCAAGTATCACAAATTATTCCATTTCAGTTGCGTAGCATTCAACATAAACTTTGCTCTTTTTAGACTTCCAAATTGTCAGTCCTAAAGCAAAGGTCATTTTACGTAAAGGTCACCAACAATCAACAAAAAACAGCCAAACCACCAAAAGCATCTTTAATACTATCTTTGTTGATCTGAATGCACTTCTTGAAAGGTAACAAGATAATGTTTTATAAGAAATCAAACAGTCTTTATGCTGGTAATGGCTCTGCAGTAGAAACAGGAAAAAAAACAAGAGCAACCGAGGAACTGATATCCAAGTCATGTTTACTGAATGCATGTAATAACAAAGACTTATTGATGAAGGCAGATTTTTTGGTATTCGTTTCCCAGACCGTCAACTCAAATTAAAAAAGGGAAATTATAATTTACTTTGTTACTTTGATAAAGTAAATCACTGAAAATAACAGAGAGGAGCTAAAACCCATGACGTTTAATAAATTTATAAACATTAGGAAATGGGCTGCTTATAGATACTGGATTTATATGACAGAAAACAGTAAGACTAAGTGATCCATGAAATTAACTGAGGAATAAAGACAGTTGAGAAGCATAAACATACTTTGTCCTCATCGACATCTTCAGCAAATGAACAAACATCCACCTGGAGACCTTTTTTTGCCTAGAAGAAACACAAACTGTCTTCAATTCTAAACTGAAATAACTTTGAAATACTGAACCAAACTAGGGCTTCATGAAAGCCTGGTTGAAATGCCAGTCTTACCAAGAACTGCTATCTCAAAACAGCAGTAAGCCAGAGAGACTTCTATACTACGAGAGATGTTTACACAGACATCTTCTAAATTTTAGAGTTGCAAAACATTACAAGAAACTGTGCCAACCCTTTTTATTTAAACAATTATGTTTACATGGGCTAATTCTCCAGTCTGTGGTTGAATCATATTTAACATATAGAACTAGATATACCAGCTCTGATCAAGACAGAGCGCTGTGTTTTTCAGCATGGAATCTAAAATCAGTTCGCTTACTGGACTCAAGACAGCCACAAAATCGAGCAAGATCAGACGTGCCTGCATCACGATCCCAGATCTGAAAGCTGTGAGAAGACCATATAGAGATAATTGTGCGGGTCTGTACAAAGTAACCAGGACCTACCAGTTCTGGCTCATCTCTGGCTCTGTTGAGTCTGAACTGCTGCCACAGCAACAAGGCAACCATTGACTTTAACCCTAATTCTGTCTTCCAGGAGAGGAGAAGTAGTGCCAGATCTAATTTGGCTGCATGCATTCTCATAGCAGTGTATGAACCAATCCTTTATGTAACAAAGACCCAATGAGCAACTTCGGATAAAATAGGATGGCATGTCCAAATCCTTCTGGATTCAGTATTTCTTTGGCCTCTTTACAAGGCACTCCGCAGTCTCTCTCACACTAGCCATATTACTGGGGTATCTAAGTTGAACTATCTTGAAACGTAGCTGATGATATGCCTAAAACTACTTACAGGACTTTATAGTTTGACAGATTCACAAAATATCTTCTGTTGACATTTTAAAATAAGAATGACTTAAGGGTTTGCTTTGGTATTTGTGTTGCTAAAAGAAAGCAAGCTGAAAGGACACTTAAGTCATAACTATACTATACAAGAAGAAACATCGAAGTAGATACTTGACTGATTTAAATACATGAACATGATCTGTTTTAGTGTTTGTTTTGTAAACAGTTCATATAACTAAAAAAAAAAAGGCTATGTTCCTAAGAACTGCGATACTAAAATTAAAAATGGCGATGCAACCAACGTCTTTAATAACGTAAATGGTGTGAAAACCAAACAAAACTTGTTTTGTTAGAGCAGAATAGGTACTACAATCTCATATATGAACTTTTCAGAGGTATTTTACACTCCCAAGTCTAGAAAGTAATACTTTCTACATAGGCCAACAAGTCAACTATTTGATGACTTCATAGGACTTATTCAAGTTAAGTAAAGATGGTACCCAACTAAGCTACTGCAAGGAAAGCTGTAGGCATAACTGGAGAGATGATGAACTGGGATCCCCATATGTCAAAATATTTAGCTGGGATACAGTTAAATTTCTTCGTAGTAGCTGGTATAGAGCTATGTTTTGGATTTGTGCTGAAAACAGCGTTGATAATACAGGGATGTTTTCGTTATTGCTGAGCAGTGCTTGCACAGAGTCAAGGCCTTTTCTGCTTCTCACACCACCCCACCAGCGAGCAGGCTGGGGGTGCACAAGAAGCTGGGAGGGGACACAGCCGGGACAGCTGACCCCAACTGACCAAAGGGATATTCCACACCATATGACGTCATGCTCAGCATGTAAAGCTGGGGAAAGAAGAAGGAAGGGGGGGACAGAGTGGTGGCGTTTGTCTTCCCAAGTAACTGTTATTCATGATGGAGCCCTGCTTTCCTGGGGATGGCTGAACACCTGCCTGCCCATGGGAAGTAGCGAATGAATTCCTTGCTTTGCTTTGCTTTGCTTGCACGCGCAGCTTTTGCTTTACCTGTTAAGCTGTCTTTATCTCAACCCGTGAGTTTTCTCACTTTCACCCTTCTGATTCTCTCCCCCATCCCACCAGGGGCAGAGTGAGCGAGCAGCTGTGTGGTGCTTAGCTGCTGGCTGGGGTTAAACCACTACAACTACTCAATGGCCCCAGATGTTAATACTATTTCAACACTTGACTATTCCCTCCTATGTGCACATATAACCATTGAAACACATTTCCTCTGAATTACCAACAAAAAAGGCCCCACAATTAGGTATCTGTAACAGACACTCATCTATAATACAGGACATCTCCCTCACTGAGGAAAACTAGTTCATGCTTCTACACAAGCACCACTGTTACTACACAGCACTAATATGAAAAAAAACCCATATATACAATGTACGAACTAAGGTAATCAAAGTAGTTTAGGAAATGCAGATATTTAGGAAACTCAGAAAAGCTACATTTTTCAAAAAATATAATAAAACAAACCTCTTTAGCATAAGACTGTATCACTTCAGTAGTTTCTATTTTTCTTTTACATCTCTGCTTTACAGAAATACTGTTGTTGTCCAAGTCTTGCATGAGTTTAAAAAAGGCCAATTCATTAAATAACACTTCAGAGATCTCCACAAGAAGATCCTCCCCACAATCTTTTAATTTTCTACCAGCAAATTTCGCCAGTGAATCCTGTGAAGAGAAATAATTCTTCAGTTTTTGAAACAGACTTTCAAACTTCAAAGACTATTTGTCATAGTCCTAATAACTCAAAATTAGTTAGGTATATAATAGCTTGTACTTTTTAAAAAATATGGTTTAGTGTCTTAAACAGATTTTAAGTAGAATCTCCAGCCACATAACACAGAACTTATCAAGTTACTGATTTAACTCTATGCTCGTAGAAAAAAAAAAAAAGAATAAAGAAAAGAGCAGCCTATTGATTTTCAGGAATTTACACAAAATGTCCACGAAGAGCATCACCAGAGCTCTCCTTGAAGTCAGCCACAGGCAGGAGATACACCTCTCATTATCTGGCAGTGATGGAAACTAAGTTCTGTGCATGGTAAAGCTTTGATTTTAGGAAACAAGGTAATACCTCATTGCAGTATCAAAGCTGAAGGAGAACAGCGGCTATGGTATTGAAGTTGTAAAATGTAACTTCAGGGAAGCTGGTTTATCTGTTGCTCATTATCCAAGTTGCAATAGTGTGCAAAACAACACTGAAAAACTACTAACCTGAAGTATACTGCCAAGCTGCTTATGAAAGAACTTCACAAATTCTTTACTTTCATCGTTTTGTTGGGTAAGCGTCAAGACCATACGTCTTACTGATGTCAGTAATTGAGAGGAGCATACTTCATCCATGTGTTCCTAAACAAGTATCACAGAATGAGCTTAGTTACCACTTTAAAAAAAGAAAAAAATTAGCCATCAACTCAAATACTGAAATTCATTTATAAAAAAAAAATCACCTGTCCACTGAAGGAACAGCACTCCATGAACAGGTCCTAACCCACCTCGCAAAACAAACTAACTGGAACACAGTCATAGCAGATACTGTACTTCATTGACTGATTGGCCATGACACACAAAGCTTTATCTCACTTTTCCAATGCATTAGTACATGCTATCTTTTAATGCTTGGACAAACTAAGAATCTTCATATGTTGTGGTTGTGTAGTCAAGTGTATTAAAGTATATGTTAAGGTATCTACTGTTGTAAGCTTCCTTAAAATTGCAAACAAAACAGAAGTCTTCAGGCACTGAGACTGTGGCGTGTCAACAATATACACAGTTTTTAAAACTACTATCAACCAAGTACCTTATTAAACAAACCTAAGCTTGTATATTGGGCATACTATAAAAGGGAACAGGGAGATGACTTAAGCATCTTACAACTCAATCTTCTCTGCTCTTTAACCTTGCAAAGAATGAACTGTGACTATTTCTCCTTCTTTAAAGTAGTACACATTTCTCCTCTGTATTCACAGAAGTTTACAAGCTCTCAACAACTTTAAAGATACTTGTAAACAGGAGAAAATAATGCTAAAAATCAACAACTCGGAGCTATTCAAAAATATCTCAAGTTACATCGTATGTAACAGTTTTAATCAAAATCATCTCAGTTCTTTGCTGGAAGGCAGCAAATATTTCAGAAGTACATTCTCAAACATTTCTATTTGATTTGCTCAGCTCCAAAGAAATCTGTATTCTTCTTGATGTCAAGTCCACCAGCCCTATGCAATCTAGAAACCTTATCATTTCTTTCTCCTATTAAAAACTCCACAGAATCTTTCTGTTGAAGTATTTAATTCTTACTTCAACCTTAGCAAGGCCTGCAACTTAACACATATTTATTGGCAGCTGTTGCTAAAATGCAAGTTACCCATTTTAAATAATGTTCTTCAATGCAATTATGCCAGTCCTTTTCCTATTCTCCTAATTCACACATTATTGAAAAGAGTTCTTACCTTCAGAAAAGGAATGACCTCTTTCATAATTGCTTTAATCTGCCGGTCAAGCTGCTGAGTATCTATACGAGGACATGGAACAGCTGAAACTTCATTTGACTGTGGCACAGGAAGACATTCACTAGTACTTGGACCTCGTTAAAAAAAAAAACAACATTTAAGTCATTCAACATTACTATTAAAGAAATACGATTTTCAAAACCATGTATTTTCCTTTTTTAAAAATAAATCATATTTACTTCAGTATGTAAAGATCCTTTGAAACTTTGCTAAGTTTTCAATGTAAATGAAGAAAACAAGCCAGCCAGTTAGATGAGTCTTGATAGTTAGAATAATTATTTTCTAAAACTAAGCAAAATATGTATATATGTGCATACCTTCTAATTTAGCAGCAGAAGCACCCTGAAAATTACTAGAGCAGCCCTCAGAGTCAAGGGTACTTTCAGCTTCAATTTTCATACGCTCATATTCCCTCATCCTAGCCAAAGCTTGATCTAAGTGAATCACTGTGTTGCCTATATTTAGAATAAAAACACCTTTTAATCTAAATAAAAAGTTTTCAATTGATAGACAAGTAAACAATGATAAAAATTAATTCAAAGCCACAAGTTTTGAAATCTACATATAGCTGTAGTTGAGTTATAATATTTTATTACACACTTTGATCAACTCAAAGTGTTTCACAAGTGGCTAATTTCTCTAAATGTTGTTTTACAAAACATGATTACAGACTAAAAATCAAAGAACAATACACTATTTAAGTGTAGGCAATTGCAGGCATTTTAGGAGGGAGGGAGTAACACTTACAACATTGTAAATCACATCATTCTTACCAAGGTCATCAGTGGCAAAGGGTTCAAAGTTTGAAGATGTAGACATAGTACTCCCATTGTCTGCATCATTTTGTTCACAATCTTGACATGCTTCCGTAGAAAAATTCTTGCCAAAAGTTTCCTAAAAAACACCAAACAACTGAATGCAAAGCAGGAATGCACCATCCTTTCACAGATGTGTCAACAAGCCAGCAATTCTTTTCAGCCACATGCAGTGGTATCAAGACTTGTCACCAGGCTGCCTGACTGAGGAACAACCCTACTTTCAGGATATAAATCTATCAGGTGATTCTACCATGTTTGTTTCAAATATTTCAACAACAAAACACGTAAGAAACTGTACAGAGGCATTGGTGATTTCTTAAATACAAAAAAAAGCAAAAATTTTTGGGGAATCTTGAGATTAGTACTTGCTCTGACCTTACTCACAAGAGGATTTCATCTCTTTTTGAGTACCGATTTTTGATTTATGCCCCTCTCCATGTTCTATTCCTCCCTGACACATCACTCATTTCCAGCACCAAGAATCCTACCATATTTAATCACTTTTGCATTAAGATTCTCTTGCATTTCTTTGTTTAGAAAAGTCTGTATAAGTTGATATTAATTTTAGAAAAATTCAATTGTTAGTATATTTCAGTACACAAGCATGCATGTAAATTGAAAAGATAGGAAAAGTTGAGAGTAAACTAGCTTCTGAACTTGAAAACTTACATCATCTGTAGAAGCAAGGCTTTCACTGGGAGTGAGTTCAGAATTTGATGCCATCCATGTTGCAGAATTCAGTGATTTTGTGCACTTTGCTTTTTCGTTGTTCTCAGATAAATGTCTGGTGACTATATCCTGGAAAAGATCATAAATCTAGACTGTAAAAAAGGATCAAGATTTGTTTGATTCATACACAAGATAAAAAATTTTGTGCATACCTGTAAAGCATATAGAGCCCTTTGCCTCAGGTAATCCGTATTTAGCAGCTGAAGCTCATGGAAAAGTTCAATAAGAAAGTGGGGACGAGACTCATTTTGAGAAATAAGAGTTGCCACTTCAGAATAAATTGTGTCTCGCAAAGCTTCAAACATAGAAAGATCACTACCAGTTTCTGTAGAAAAAAAGGAACTCGTTAAGTCCTTGACATGCATCCAGTTGAAAGACAAGTGCCCATTAGGTATGCAAGTTACAGGTACATGAATTATATCTCAATCATTGTAGATTCCATTATATAGCTGCTTTCTTAAAGCTTACTCATTTCCTGAAGGGCAGCAAAGATTTAAACATTCTGAAATAATACTTTATGCAATCCTTTATATACGAAATAAAATACAAAGCATTCATAGGAATAATTTTCTTTACAATTCTAAACAATACCTTTAGAAAGTATTCTTTATTAAAGAGAATCTTGCACACACCACAATGTTCCTTTCAGAATAGATATTCAACACTGAAAATGGAGTTTTAAGATATTTCAAACGAGATAGCCAAAGGTCTCAAGTTTATATAATACAAGTAGTCCACACTTTTGCAACACAAGCAACAACATTAAGAAAGCTCTAAACTGAATTCAAGAAAGCCACTCCTTCCCACACCTCCCACACAAGCATAAATCCTACATTCTCATACAAGTCTAATATCACTTCTGAGACTCACATAAAACCTCTTACCCTTAAGCCCTATTACATATGTATGAGAAGACAATGTGTTCCCTAGTAAGTCTCCCCTTCCTTTGAAAATTAAGGATTATCCTTGCATCACAAGAGTTATATTATTACATACATATTTTGGCACGTGTTGAATGGAAAAAAAGTTGAATTTGGAAAACTCAGCTTAGTTTAACAGATGCATATTTGTTAGTATTCAAGTTAATGAAGTTATTAGCAGTACAGAAAATGTTACTGTGCAAACTGATTATCTGCAAATAGTTTTTTTTAAGCATAGAGGCAAGCTTTTTCAACCTTTAATAAGCCACCAGAAATTGCTTCCCTCCCCATTAATAAAATGTAATAGTAGCTTTTGAACATACTAAAAATGCCTACTGAAATTAGTTTTTTGTTGTAGTATCTACCTGAGTATTTTCCACTTGTAATTGTGACTAACCAAGAACACAAACACATTCTCCACCATTATAGTTCATTTATAGAGAAGGTGCTGCAATAGTACCAATTTTGAACATCTGCTAAACAGTCTGAGTTATAGGACCAAAGCTAAGAGAGGAAAAAAAAAAAATAGGACATTGTTGAAGCTAAGCAGTGAATGCATTACCTGGCGCTTCAATGCATGCATTTCTGTTAGACTGCTGCAGAATTCTCCTAGCATGCGCTGTAGGAAAGTGGGGATAGACAGTGATAAACACAAAAACGCGCACCAGAAATAAAGACAGGGTCTATACAAAACAGCAGGAGGAAGACTGCTTAGTCATCCAAACCACATCAAAGCTGCTTATTGTGAGAACTTGACTGGTAAAACTTTATTACGTATACCAATAAACAGCTCTTAGTGTGGACACAGCTACATTGACAAAGCTGTACATCGTGCTACAATGACTAAAATTTCTGCATCTTTCAAACAAAACAAAAGTACTGGCAGAACCTAAAAAGACACAGAAGAGAATATTTTTATGATCTAGACGCAAGAAAAGCAGTGCAGATGGCAAAAATGTAAAGGTTTATGTGATGTTATAAGATTGAATTTGAATGATATTTGATAGAGTTCCTTTAAACATAAATAGAAAGAAAACATGTATGCAGTACAGGATGTAGTTTAAACACTAAACAAAGTTTCATCTGTCGTGCAGTTACTTTCCATAAAAACACCAACAAATGGGTGAGGTTTTTTGTTGGCTAGGTTTTTGTTTGGTTTAGAGTAACAGGTTTGTTTTAAATTATTTGAATCAAGTACCTAATCTACAGAAAACACCCAAAAGCAACCAATACCCAACTTTTTACACACTTTTATGTTTACAGCATCCGTAGAAATTAAAAATCAAAATCTACATGCTAAAAATACAGTATTGTCGTCTTGTCATAATACACTGCTTTTAAATAATACAGTAGCAACTAAGTATGGAGGTCCTTTACTCAGAGAAGTTCACAAAATAATTACTGACATTCAGAAAAGAATACCTGAAGACATTTCTGTAGATCTACTGTACTTAATTATTTTTTCCAGCTGTTCCCGATTTCTTTTGCTGAACACCTTTGCACGAACAACCTCTTCAGAGTGCCTGCTTTTATTGCTCTTGCAGGGTTCACACACACTAGAAGCACTTGCACTTTCATAACCTTATGGGAGGGAATGAAAAGGAAGAAATAAAAAAAATAGCTTACAAGACGTTTTATTACTTTTAAAAATTCGTTCGAGGGCAATCTCAAAGATACAAAACACCAGTGATGTTTCCTAGCCAAAAATTTTTCTCTGTACTCTGAAGCCATACAGTAGCACTAAATCCTCAGTGACTGCAACAGTACTATACATGCTAGTACTGTCCCTCTCATCTCATTCAGTATTTTACTGAAGCACATCTTTCAGCAAGTCATCTAGTTTGAACATGAAGACATAATGAAGAGGAAGATTCTCCTGGAGGCTTATTCCAAATCTTAGTGTATCTGCATCCACTATCCATTCGAATCATGATGTCCTAATCAGTTATGCTTTTTATTTACTGAAATACTAAAAAACCTTACGTACATTATGTAAAATGACTTCGTATTTCAGTAACTTATTTTCATTATTATAAATACCATTTACGGAGAGTAAATTCTCTGGAATGTAACGATTATCATCCAAGCTGAGTTTGCCATGATATCTAAGATTACTTTACAACCTACCAATATTTTTAATTCTGCCTTTTAGCTGAGAAGAACTCTTCCTCTTATTCTTCGATTTGGGTGTTTTATCTTTTGATGCCAAGCTTGCTTGTGCTGATGCTTTTCTAGATTTAAATGTCTTTGTCACAGTAGTTGGGTCTACTGGATCAGGCATGCTACTAAAACTCTCCAAAGACTCTTCATCAAACTCTCTTCTCCTGCTCTTATCAGTTTGATTTTTATGACTGGAAGCAATGTTTTGTACTGAAACTGCAAAACCTGCTTTCAGCTGAGACTGATCATCTTTTTTCACTTCATGGCTATCATTAAGCCAAGTTGATCTTTCTTCTATTTCCTCTTCAGGTTGTCTATCGCTCCTTCTGTCAGAAAGAAGGAAAGAAACACACACCACAATATATCATAACCTAGTCTCTCAGGTAGAACAGCTTGTATTACCAGGCAAATAGCTTTATCCATAATGCAAGTTATCTGCCCTAGTTACTTAGTCATCAACTGAACACTGAAGAAAAAAAAAAAATCTAGTGAGAACCCTTCCAAATGGAAAATAGAAGGCATCTGAAGAAAATCACATTTATCACTGATTTCAACCTCAATATACTTATGCAGCTATTGCTGTGCTCAAATAGTACTATAGGACAAAACATTTCTTAAAACAACATTTATTACCAACTATGGTAGCATTAGAAAATAAGCATTCACTGAAATTATAACCTTTAGTTATTCAAACAGCTCGGTTTCAAAAAACATGGAAATGAGATCTTCCTTCACTTACGAAGTGTATCACAAAACCACTCCAACACTGTATTTGATCTTCATGAAATATCCATGAAATGATACGTCAGTTAATATACAGAAAAGTAGAACACTTTAGTGAAAAAAGTAAAGAAATTAAACTGGAAACTGCAGAAGTAAAGCTCATCTTGTAATTCTATTATATACCTGGAAGATAAATTCCCTTAAAGAATGACAAATTCCCACAAGCCCCAAAATAGGGAGGAGAGAGGGAGGAAAAATGATTAAAGGAGAGTCACACTGTGACATTAAATACCTTTGTTTTTCTGCTCCATTAGAGGAACTGCTTTCAAAAGGTTTGGGGAATGCCATATACTCAGTTTTCCCAGAAGCATTATGATCTAGAAGATGCTGCTGCTCGCTGCTGTGTGGGGAAATATTGTGTGCAAAATCTCCAAAACCAGAAGGGAACACTGGATTATAGTTAATACCTACAAAGTAAACGAGAGTCAGAAGATACAACCTCATTTATCTGTGTGATAAAAGTAAAGTTTGAGACACATAGTGTGGCAACATAAAACTATGAAGCAAAAATACAGTGGGGAAGTAAGCAAAGACTGTTTTCATCCTCAAAGCACTGCAATAATTGGAATTTATCTTAAATGCAGGTTTTGAACATTACTGGATACTACACATGCCGCTACAATCCCATCAGTGGGGAGATGAAGGTACTTCAAGAAACCCAATAAAGAGCTCCTTCAAGTGAAGGTAAAAATGACATCAGTTCCAAAAAACGCAGAGTTCTGTCTGCATGAAGACTTTATCAGTACTTCAATTACCATCAAACTGACAAGAAAATACCAACGGTACAAGTATTAATAGGGCCAAAGAAGTTATAAATTCATAATACTTATTTTAACTTTAGAATCTTTATAGTAGTGGCAAATTGAACATAACTATTCTTCTATGTGCAGGTTCCATGTAATTTAAAATACATCCTTAAACAGAAAACAGACTTTAGAATCTGAGAGCTACAATCTAGGTCTATGCCTGTTTCCTGGTTTCCTGAAAAGGCTGAAATAATATTATTAAGACAGCTTTACCAACTTCTAATGACACAGTAAAATACCTACATTTTTCTCTATTTCAAATTCAACAGTAAAAGTAGATTTGGTAATGAGATTAGGAACACTGCACCGAAGTCAACAGTTACTCTACACCTCTGATGGGAACAAAAATTAGTAACACACTCCATTTACAGGCATTTCAAACAAAAATGAGTGCTGGAAGTTAAATAATTACCAAGTGCCACCTTAAAATTAGAGGGTTCACTTAGTCAGAACACTATTAAATGACTGCTGAAAGTATGTAAAAGCTTCAAACTTTCCTTTTCACATGTTGGATGAGGAACATTTAAAATGTTCACTTTATGGAGTGGGTATTTTTGACTGTAACTTCTTATTGAGAAAGTCTTGCTTTTCATACTGAAGTCAAAATATACAATTGTTCAGCAATAAACATTAACAAATTTTTGCTAGGATAATATGGACTCATTCAAGTACTGTTTAAGACCATTTCAATATAAAGGAAAAGTCAGAGTTTCAGCAAGTTCACATTAAGATTTCAATTAAATGAGGGAACGGAAATTTTTGAAATTCGTATTACTTTTCATACCTGTAATAATACTCACCTGGAGCAAATGAAGAAAAATTAGTAAATCCTGGTACATTAAACAGGTTCACAGGTTGTGTAGGAAAGCTGAACGGACAGAAAACAGGAGATGGAGGCGGTGGCGCACTACTGCCGCTCTCCTTTCTTGATGGCTTCTCTTGACACTGTTGTTGTTCTTGCTGGCGCATAAGATCATTTAACATTTGTTTCAACCTTGAAAACAAGGAAAAATAAGCACTTGGGGAAAAAAAAAGAATGCTAAGGAAAAGCTGTAAATTTATACACAAGTAATTTGAGATTTATATTATTTCACCTGCCTCATGTAATGTACGTAAAGAACTGCTCCATTTAGCTATTAAAAAAAAAACCTCAAGGAAAAAACCCAACTTGTATTTAATCCTGAGTGACAGACAGGAACGGTTTTAAAATCAACCACTCTGTACTAGTGGTCCTGTTTACAGAAGTTAACCTTGCAAGCACGACAAAAAAAGGACTAGATACTAAAAAAAATAAGCAGGCTGAAAAGGAAACTTACAAATAGAAACAACCGGAGATAAAAAATACTTGCAGAAGTGGCATTAAAACTACTTTAAAAATATTATATAGGAGGCCAGTAACTATAATCACTTATCAAATACAAAGCAGAGATTAAAAGCTTGAACTTTCATGCAATGAATTAAAATGACTATTACATCTTTTTCTAAAAAAGATCATTGTTTAGAAGGTAAAAGTAGGACATACAAATGGAGCGTAAGCCTAAGTTCTGACTGACAACACTAAGAAACGACAAAAAGCTTTTCCACCATCTTTCCATAACCATTAGAATCCAGAATCTTGCCAGGTAGTCTAGCAAAGACTACAGACATAAAAGCATATTCAAAGAAAGCAAGTCTAAACTAAAAAAGCCAAATAAATCTATCGCAAGAGATTTTTGGAAGAGATGCCAACTTTTGGTTCTCTTCACAAAACAGCCATCTCAAAGGCGTTAAAGCAGTGGTGAAAAAAATAACCAAAAATGCTGTATTTAATTTCAAAAGCTTGTAATCACCTCAGAAGTTCAACAGTCTCATATTTAACCATTATCTGTAATCTTTTATTCACATAACCATGTTCTCTGTTACTGAAGCGTTTCAAATTCCACAGCCAAACACTAGTACGGCCCACAAACCTTTGCACGTTATTCTGCTGCCAAGTCAGTTGAGTGTAACACTGGTTCAACTGATGCATAATAAGATGTACTTGTGAAGATGCAACATTATTGGGCATCATACTGTAAGGGCCCGTAAGCAAAGTCTGTAGAAGACAAGAGAGAGTCTGTGGAAAGAAAATACATGACAGTGACCACATTACCAAAACCAGAAGTTTTTGCTGGAAAGATTTAGAGAAAAAAAAAAGACAAAGCAAGAACAGCAAAATAACTTCTCTTCATATCTACCTGCTGATCCTGCATCAAAGTTTGACAAATGCTGACACTAAATTCATGCTGTTTCTTCAACTGATTGATCTGCTCTTGCCATTGTTCCTTTTCTTCCACATACGAAAGTTCGGACATCCACCGAAGGTTTTCCTGACGTCGCATACTTATGTTTTGCTGTTGCCTGGCCTTAGACAATGGACGATAATTCCCATCTGCTGAAAGAGGACGGCAATTTTTCCACCTGGGTGAGGAAAGAAAGGAAGAATGAGGACAAAAGTTGACATTTCAAACAACTTCTTCTAATGATACTCCCATTATTCAAATTAAAGTTTTAGTTGTACATCAACAACTCACTTGGCAGAGGCCATTTCAGCATGCCAGCTAATCACCCATGCTATTTTGTCAATCCAACATTATCCTAAACAAATGGAAAATAATAGCCACCCAACTAACAACCACTGTCAAAAAAGAATTGCTAAGGATGTTTCTGGATCTTGTTTTTAGTATTGTCCATTACTGATATATAATACGTACTCAGATGAAAACAGAAGCCACCAACATAATACACTAAGAATTAACAGGTCCAGCTCCTGACTAGAAGGCTACCATCTACTAAAATTATTTTGGTATCAAAAACAGAGGAAATCAATTGAAGAGATATACATTACTTTTAACATGGCATTCTCATTTAGTCACACAAAGCTTATTAAGGAAATCAGTCAGGTAAGCAAGAGTTAGAAATATTCATGTTAATTAAAAAATCTAGTAAGAAATAGTTTGCAAAGCTGCAAAAGCCAACAATTTGAAAGCAAAAATTTCAGTTAGTTTAATTCTCTGAATTACTTTTTTTGAAGAGAATGATCAGTATCACAGCAAAAAATTCATATAGGTTATCTTTTAAGCTGATTAAAACAACATGGGAACATAAGGAGCTACCGCAACACAACTGGAGAGCTCAAAGGCAGACAGTTAATATGACTGAAAACAGAAGAAATAATCAAGTTAGTTATACACATTGCAGCTACAGACTCAGACAAGAAAGCGCCACTGCACACAGCTCCCTAGCAAGCAGAAAGAAATTTCACTTTGTTGTAAAAGGATGCCTTTTAGTTAATGCAATGCTTCTTCCACCCCTTCCAAAAAATACTCTGATAAGCATCAGATCAACAAGAAATGCCACTAACCTATCCTTTTTTTCTTTAACAAAATATGCATTTTCTGGTATGTTGTTATTGGGATAAATAGAGAAACTGTCATTCAAACTTGACGCATCTTCTTCCTCTTCTTCTGCCTGACCAACTCCATCAGAGAGATAACCGTCTTCATCTCCATCCTCTTCATCTAGCGCACACTGGCTAGAACCTCCCCAGGTAGCCATTGTCCTAGTGAACATTGGAGGGGAAAAAAAAAAAAAAGAAAAAAGGAAAGAAAAAAGAAAAAAATCAAAAAAGAGGGGTGTTTGGGAAGAGAGGAGTACTTTTTTTTTTTAAGTTTATGACAAATTATTAAAACAACCTGCTGACAACTACAAGTCTGTCTATCTTCAATTAATTAAGCTGCACCAAAATTAATTTAAACAATGCAAAATGAAACTAGTATTCTTCTGATACTGGGGCAGTTAAATAAAATCACTTACTGTTTTGGAAAATTATTACTTTACTATTGTTATAAATGGTGTAGAGATGAAGAATAATTACTCTGAGCATTTGGCATTTTCCACACATTCTTCCCTCCTTAGGTGACTTTTCACCATTTATAGAGCAGGGGAGACTAAATATGCTGGGAAGACCCGTAAAACTGGCAAGTTGCCAACTAAGTAATTTTAGAAGTAAGATTGATTTACTGCTCTGTTGTATCATCACATTCAGTGCCCAGATGAAAACAGGAAACTGCCCCAAGACTGACATCTCGCTAAACAACAGAAGCACCCGCTGACTAACACAGAGTGACTCGTGTTCTTACTTTTCAGTCCTACTCTGCTGTGGAGTACGCTGAGCTTCTGATCCTTCACTTTTAACAGATGCAGCAACAGTAGATATTGTTTCTGCGAGCTCTCTCCTCCTCTGATGTTCAGCCATTAAAGCTTCAAGTTGCTTTCTTCTCTGTCGCAATTCTTCTCTTAAGATCTCATGTCTTCTCATCTCAGACCATAACTGTTTGCAGTAAAATGGAAGACATCAGAATATAAACAAAATAAATACAATCTAAACTAAAGCACGTGAAAATTGCAGTATTTGGTACTACACCAATACCTTTTTGTTCAGGCATTGGTATTATACTGTAACTGAAGCCACACCACAGAAAGCTGCAAAATACATCCCATATTAACTATTTATCCCAAAACCTGCAAAATCTAAGAAGGTAATTAAACATCACAGGACAGAAATTTTTAAGAAAAACAGCACATTTCCCTCAGCACTGTTTTTTTTCACATAATTTATGCATTATTAGTTAGCTCTTTAAGTAGTATGACAGAATATTACCCTCTGGAAAAATCTGAAAATTGTGCCAAGTACTTCTCTGATAACAAAGTAGAGGATACAACAAAAAAGATTTTCTGCAACATGCAGAAACTTCAAGTTGCAGTTTATGTTTGAACAAGGCTTAATGAAGCCATGATTTACAAAGAAGTGCACATAAAGGGAAAGGTACAGGTAGAAAGAGAATTTTATCTACCTTAAATTAGATACAGTGAAAGCATAAATGGCAAGATACTTTTAAAAACACATAAATAGCATAACACAATAGCATAACATACAAAAACAATTGTTTAAGTGAACCAGACTTGAAAACGCAGACTTACGAGAGACAGGCAAGTGACAATGTACTCAAGCCTGAAAGCAACTGAACTAGTTGGTGGTGCTGGAGCTAAGAAGTTTTCCAACAGAAATCCATACATATTTTGATAATTAATAACCCAACCTGTTTGTAGAGTGTTAGCAATTGCATCAGCACATTCATTTTAGAGACAGTTTCTTTTTAGCAGGAAGAATTCAGACCTTTTATTTAGTAAAAAGAGACAAGTTGTCCTATAATACTTATTTGGAAGATGCCAAAGTTCTGAAATGCTCTTCTTGGAGAAGGAAAATTTGGCTTTTAATGACAACAACAGTACAGGCATTGCCCAATCAGCCTCATCTGAACTGTTAAAGGAAAATTTACAAGAATGCTGATGCAACTCAGAGAGAAAGTCTATTAAAGAAGGTATTGCAGATATTTGTTTCTGATGTCTAGTCTAGCCAGGAAACACTTTTCATCACATATCCCTCCACCCCTACAAATGCTAGCATAATTTTCAGAAAGACTAAGTAATATCCAGATCATTATTTGAGACATGAATTTTGGGGGAAAAGGGGAAGGAAGATGCATAGAAGATAAACTAAGTTTCACATCCTGCCATCATTTTCTTCATGGATGACTTGCCTGTGGTATACACTATCAAATGTACACAATAAAAATTCAAAATTCATTCAACTTCCACATTAGTATTTGGCAACAACAGCTATATTTGGGGGAAGATCTCTCGCCAGTTCAGGTCAACACTTACTTCTTTCCAGAAATGAAACAAAGAAGTTATACACACTTTGTTAAAATGGCTACTACTCCACTCCCCATCCCAAGTACTCAAAAATGTGTCCAAGTTACGTAGAACTTTTTTCATTTTAAACCTTTTTTTAAGTCACAGAATATCAAGTATGAAATACCTCATTGCCTACTGGTACAGATTCATCAAATTCAAGTAAAGGCTTGTCAGCTGTGTTACACTCATTCATGGCCGGAGTTGAGGTTGCTGGTGAAGTCTGCCTATTTGCTGGGCAGTTACTCAGGCCAGCTGACAACTGAAAGAAAGCAAAATGGCAAAATAGATTAGGTTTCTGAAACTTACCTGCTGTTAAAATCCAACACAGTTCTGGCTTTATGAGATAGAACTAGTATTCAGTGAAAAGGGATTTTTGAATCAAGGCTAAATACTTATTTCAGAACTTAGCCAGGAATCAAAAAAACATATATAGTATTATATGGTATCAGGTTTGTGTGGCAAGGTTTTGGTAGTGGGGGGCTACAAGGGTGGCTTCTGTGAGAAGCTGCTAGAAGCTTCCCCTATGTCAGACAGAGCCAATGCCAGCCAGCTCCAAGACAGACCTGCCGCTGGCCAAGGCCGAGCCAATCGGCAACGGTGGTAGCACGTCTGTGATAACGTACTTAAGAACAGGGAACAGCAATTGCAGCTGGAGAGCTGAGTGAGAACATGAGAGAGAAACAACTCTGCAGACACCAAGGTCAGTGAAGAAGGACGGGGAGAAAGTGCTCCAGGCACCAGAGCAGAGATTCCCCTACAGCCTGTGGTGAAGACCATGGTGAGGCAGGCTGTCCCCCTGCAGCCCGTGGAGGTTAACGGTGGAGCAGATATCCACCTGCAGCCTGTGGAGGACCCCACGCCAGGGCAGGTGAATGCGCCCAAAGGAGGCTGTGACCCTGTGGAGAGCCCACGCTGGAGCAGGCTCCTGGCAGGACCCATGGAGAGAGAGGAGCCCACGCTAGAGCAGGTTTGCTGGTAGGACTTGTGACCCTGCAGGGGACCCACGCTGGAACAGTCTGTTCCTGAAGGACTGCACCCTGTGGAAAGGGCCCATGTTGGAGAAGTTCGTGGAGAACTGTCTCCCACGGGAGGGACCCCACGTTGGAGCAGGGGAAGAGTGTGAGGAGTCCTCCCCCTGAGGAGGAAGGAGCGGCAGAAACGTGTGGTGAACTGACTGCAACACCCATTCCCCGTCCCCCTGCAACACTGGGTGGGGAGGAGGTAGAGAATTTGGGACTAAAGTTAAGCCTGGGAAAAAGGAAGGGGTGGGGGGAAGGTGTTTTAAGATTTTTTTTTTTCCTCATTATCCTACTTGGTTTTGATTGGTAATAAATTAAACTAATTTTCCCCAAGGCGAGTCTGTTTTGCCCATGATGGTAGTTGGTGAGTGATCTCTCCCTCTTCTTATCTCGACCCACAAGCCTTTCATTATATTTTTCTCTCCGCGGGTCCAGCTGAGGAGGGGGAGTGATAGAGCAGCTTTGGTGGGCACCTGGCATCCAGCCAGGGTCAACCCACCACATATATAATGCTGTAGATGTACAGTATTGATAATTTACTACTCACTTCATAGAAAAAAGTTCATCTTCAAAGAGTATGAGAAACAGTACAGCACTGTGCAGTTAAGTTTGAATACAACAAAGTGTTGATCATGCTTACAAGACAATACTGTTTCAAAATACCAGACCCTGTAAATGACTACTAAGAGGAGTGAAGATGCAGTGACTAGCAGGTATGGACAGACAAATTTCAGGCTAAAAATAAGATAGAAGGTTCTCTATCTCTGAAGACTTTAAATCAAGGCTTTTGAGGGCAAACTACAGTGAAATTAGAGCTTGATACAGCAATCACTGAGCAAGAACCTACAGTGGAATGAGATAACCAGAGCTCTTCTCTAGGCTTAGAAGTCCAGCTGCTTACAGTACACAAGTATTACCAATTTAAAGTTTTTTCCAATTTTTATAGTGAAAAAATGGTGTGAAAGATATTTTATGTTTCATTGCTCAACTGCTTAAGAAAGTGAAGAAATACATTCTACCTACTTGAAGGTCAGGACAAGCTTTCTGTAACACTTGAATTTTTTCTTGAATTTCAATGAGTTTTCGTCTTTCTTCTTGTAACTGCTTAAGCTCCCGTTGCTGCTGCTGAAGTTTAGCTTCATAGAACTTCTCTCTGTGTAAATAAGTTATCCACATATTATCTGGCAAGAAGTTGCCTAAAGCTTGATTCTACTATCCTTTGAGAAAGGCATACCTTGCTTTTTCATTCAGTCCTACATCTTTTTGTAACTTGTTGGTACTAGCTCGGACGTTGTTTGGTTGTTGCTTTGTCTCTTCCATCTCACCCAAAAACAAGTCACCAGTATTAGATGCATTTGCAATTGCTACTTGAGGTTCTGGATCATCATCCTATAAGGATGTCAGAAAGGCAGTTAGACTGTTTTCAAGTTGATACATAAAATGTAACAAGTTTAGTTTGTCAAACTAATTCTTTAAAACTAAAGAGTCTGACAGCTTTAGTTCAGATCATAAACTGAGAAGTCATCACCTTCAGGGCATCGTGACTTTAAGATAAATTAAGTTAATGAGAGATTTTAAAGTTATAAAGCTCACACTATTGAAATTTCCACTATAAATGCAGGATAACTTGTCTCATTCTGGAAGCATAAACCACTTGAATTGTATTTTGTGCCTACGACTGTGCAGAGAGAAACATACAGGCATATCAAGAAACAAAGGAGGAGGCAAAAAGAGGAATAGGAGACTGAGGTGAACAAGATTCCTTAATTACTGTAGTCACGAAGTTAAATATTACTATTAAGAGCTTAAAATAAAACCAAAACTACTCTTGAAAGTTAAATCTGATATATTTTAGAAACAGTCTTCTACATCGTTCTCTATTCCACTTTTCTTATTTTCATCATTATTTTCAGTTCTCAAATTGAAAATATTAAAGCTGTAGCCACTGCTTCTTTTGTTTTCCAACATGATTGTTCTTAATACAGAACCTGCTGAACAGGAGGGATCATCATCAGTGACCAAGTATGACACAGCTACGCAGACCTACGGTGCCATTACTGAGTACATACAGATACAAGCCTTGTAAATATGAAGGAAAGATTGAAGACATGCCATTAATTAGGTTATTTATTAAGGAAGCTGCTGTATCATCTCTAATTCTGATTTATACCACCATACAGTTAACAACTCTATAGTGATGATTAAAAACAAGCCTGATCCATATGCTGAGAAATTTCTGATAGCAGTATAATCTTGAAATAACAATATAGTGTTTATACTGTTGCTATTGTAAAACGTATGTTCTAAATGAGATTGATTTTAGAGTTCTCACATAAAGCCTTCACATTTCTGATACACCTGTGTGTATTAAAGTATGCAGACATTACATCAGATGATGCTCAAATGTGAGCATTCTGTAGGGACATTAGATACATGAAAATATGGTTTTAATAAACATCACTAGATTAGCATGAGATATTCTAAATTAAAACCGCTGTCAATTCATAGCTGGCCCTCAAGATTCTAAAAAACCAAAAAAAACAGAAACATCCCCCCCAAACCCAAAGCAAATTACCCCAACTCGAGCATGTTGCAACATCTGAAGATTTTAATTGAAAACAATTTTTCCTCACTGATTGAATGATGCTGCAAAACTCTAGATTCAAAAACTAAAACTGATGAACATTCATTATAAGCTTAAAAATGTAGATCAATATTATTTAAAAAATACTAAACTTCTTGGTTCATCTTTTGTAATCCAGTGCTAAGGTTAAATATTAAGGCCATTCTTCTGTTAGATTAGCATCCCCAAAGAAAATTCCAGATTTGAACTTCAGAAGTACCACCCTTGACTTCAGAAAAAAAAAAAACAAACCAAAAAAACCAAAACGGTATCTCTTTTTCCCAGCCTGAAAATGAGCATTTTAAATGTTACACTAAGCAGAGTGTTTTTTCCCTATTAAAAGTTATACATTACGTGACATAACGAATGCTACATTTTTGTACACAGATTTATATTCATAAAATACCTGCACCATAGCAGCAAGGTTTTGTAACTGCCTAAGTTTCTGTTTTGCAGCTATAAGCCTATTGATCTTCTGCTCAAACTCAGCGTCTCCAGCAGCATCACCCAGGCTGCTTCTGTGACTAGATATGGAATCTTCACTAACTCGATCTTCTTCCACTTCATCATCTTCACCTTGGGGTAGGTCGATATCTTTGTCATCCTCCCTATTATGACAGTCTGGAGGCAGGTAGAGGAGGAAACAAAACAGTACCAATGACACATTATTTAACTTCTGAAGTCTACTGTAATTACTGGACATTAGAAAAAGATCAGCTTAATGACTGAAAATTGAACAAAATTAAGCAAAATTGAACGTTTTGCTCATCAAACAAGGTTCTCCCAAATTCTGTGCAGCTATCAGAATTGTTTGCACTAAGACTTAAAATTATAGAAGATTTTAGAACATACCTAGAGTAGAAGACATTTTTAGAGTCCTTATATTAGCAGCAGATCGGTTATTTATTTCACAGTCTGTATTAAGATGTCTTCCATCTCTGTTATTAGTTCCACACTGTACATTTGAGTTGCTATTTATTTCACTCCAACTACCGATTCCTTGAGGGTTTCTAGGGTAAAATGCATTACTCATGTTAACTTTTTGAGAACTGGTATCAACAGAATTTTACTTCAGCCATTTTATTAACTGGCTTTTATGGGAATGTGTCCTGACCCTTTTAAAACAAACAAACAAACCCTCAACCCCATATAAAATCAGTCCAGACATTTGGAATTTCTTAATATCCATCTCTCCAATAGATTTTTTTTATTTTTTTAAGCAATCAGAAGCAGCTATGAATTATCGCCTGCTAGGTCTACAACAATCCAAGAGGCTTTCAAGGTATATGTCTATATTATAGAAGCTTTATATGATTCATAGCTAAATTAGTATTCATTTCTGCACAGTGAAGATCCTCGATGCACACAGTTGCCCTGTTAGACTATAGCTCCAAATGCCTCTCTAAACTGAAGTTTGTTTTCATTCCTGTTCTCTAGTCTAGGCCTGTTAACCTTCTAGTGGAATTCCATACACAATTCAGTGCTTAAACCCAAAGGAATTACAGATTTTGAAGTCTCTTATAGTGATTTTCTAAATTTCCAACCTAATCCACATTTGCTATACAACTAAGTTACCAAGCACAAGATTATTATTAATCATCTGTATAAGAAAGCTACTTCAAAATAAAAATTTTGGAAAGTTAATCTAATCACAGAATTAATTTACTTCTGGTTGACTGAAATAATGTATTGCTTCAGGAAACCTGTAACAACCTAGCTACAAAGATTTAAGATGACAAAAAATATGACAACCTAATATTTGTAACAGGCTGTGGATCCTCACGTTCAGAATCACTTTCCGATTCTTCTGTTTCTTCCTCTTCCTTCGTGTTTTCGTTCACAGCATCTGTCATCATATCAGATGTTTGCTCATAGTAGTGAACTAACTCGCGTAACTCATTCAGCCTCTTACGAACTTCATTTAGCTTCCTGAAGAGAAAAAAAGAATATGCTGTGTTTTGTCATAGTAATCAAATCTATGTAGAGTTGAAAAAAATATATATAATTTATAGTTCTTAAAGTTTACTGCCATTTTCCTAGCTGTAAGAACCTTCTGCTTGAAGCTCTGACTCATTTAACTGTCTTGGACCATTTACTAAATGGTCTATAATACTAAATCAAGTAGATTAGAATATGAAATGGTTTCTTAACACAGAACTTATTAAAAAAGTAACACTCAAAATCACTAAAGCACATTATGAAAAAAATTAAAGAACTTTTACTGAAGCTTTTCTGTTGGATTTAGATTGTCCTCCTCTTCACTCTCATTCTGAGAAACTTGGGAATCAGGAGGATAGGGAGCAGATGCCAGGCTATTTGATTCGCCATTCACAACAGTTACTATGCCTACAGGACCAGAAGCAGCTGAAGTTGTACTTCTTTGATCAATACTCCTTTGAGGAGAACCTGAAGCAGGAAGAACTACAGAAAAGAAATAAAGCTCGTAAGAACAACTTGTAAAAAGCAACCTGCTTAACTGAATTATATTAAAATGTAACTACAGAAAATATTACCAACATACAAAACAGCAGTTAATAACTTTTCTTAGAAGAATAAAAGCTTTTGTCTTAAGTATCATGGCATGCAATGCCAATAGGCAGAGAGTAATAAGTAGCTTTGGTAAACAAGACTTCAGTCAGTTCCTTTTAGCTTTATCGAACTTCAGAAATGGAAGCTTTCATGCTGCGAATCTGCCCAAAGAGTTATTTTAAGGGTTTATTTACGGCTGAATTGCTTTTTTTGAAATTTAACATTTCAACATGGTAAAAAGAAAAAAATCCTATCGATATTTTTCCTCTGCTAAGCTCTTTTGTCCATATGCTGTAGAATGTAGATGTGAGATATGTTTGCTTTTTCCAGCTACATGAAATCATATCCAGGTACGTTCATACTATATGCATTAAGTACATGTAGAAAGACGGGGGTATAGTAATGTAACTATTAAATCAGTCTGCCTTTCTCCAGGAGCATGCTTCAAGTGCCTCATTTTTTTATGTAAACCAGAATACGCTGTGATCACCCCTCAGAAGTTTCCAGCTATAGGACAAACTTCACCAGCACAAAAGTATTTCTAGAAATAGAAAGTGATAGCAGCAAGTAGGCCCACATCAAGACTTTAAGAAGAAAAACCCATCTAAGGAACAGGCCAAAACTCTAGTCCATTCAGACAGTTAAGTATGGTCTATGGTATGGCCATATGATCAATGTCCCTGCAAGTAGTGCATGAGGAAGTCTTTTGACAGCAGGCAAGCAAACCCCATAATGCCATATAGCTACTAACATCTGAAGTGCCAAGTACATAAATACAGACATACTGTGATAAAAATACAGAAAGTTCAAGTTCATGTGGTACACTCCACAAGTCAGATGTGTCACAGACAATCCTTGAAGAAAAAAATCCCATCATCACATCCTCACATTAGTCAACTTTGATGATGTTATAAACCAAAGTGATACTAGCAAAACCACTCATCATTACTTGCAGAGCTCTCCATTAAGCCAGAAACTTATACAGCATTAAAAACCGTTTACATAGTATTACCCCAGCACAGCTTTATCACCTGCATTTTCATTAAGTTGAAAGACCATGTTACAAACATGCACATTAAAAAACGTTGTGTTCTTGAAAAGATACAATTCTGCCCATATTTACTTACAGGAGGAGTTATTTAGATGTTGGTCACGAAGTGTATGAAGTTCTCCTAACAGTTTGTCCATTTTTTGCTTTTTACCCTGCAACATTCGCATCTTGTTAAAAAGCTGCGCCTTCTCATCAGACAGGTGTTCAGTCATTGAAGAGTTTCTGCTTTGTGAAATCTCTCTGGTAAGTGAAAGACTTTCTGCTTGCCTTCTATTGTCTGGCACAGACTGCGTCTAAAAAGAGTAATTTCATTTTATTCAGAGTACCATGAAAAAAGCCAAATAAATTGTAAGAAACAAAAAGCCCTCTTATAGGCTTGCTAGGCTCAACACAAGAACAAAGAACATTATAAAGGGAAACTGATACTGAAAACACCCTCATGATATCCCAATTATATATTGAGTTAATATATAATTATACTGCAATATAGAAACTACTTCTCTGGACTTTCATGGAAAACTGAGACAGAAAGAATAGATCAGTCACCTCACAGCTCTTAAGAGCACAAAGACGCTGAGCTTTCAAGTTTGGGGGAACCATAATTACTCCACTAGCAAATGCACACAAATAAGCAAGACAAACATTTAACTGCACTGTTCAAAAGAATAAGAAAAACGGACAATGGCAAAACTTATACAGTGCAATCCAAGGACTGACCTGAGAATCATGAAGTTGGTTGTGAAAGCGCTGAATTAAGTCATTCAATTCTTCGTTCAGTTCTGATGTAAGGCTTACTCCTGAAACACTACCTGTAGTCTCTGTTACAACTGGGCATACAGAAGAAGGAGGAAAAAATATAAATACTTTTCCACAGAGATGAAATAAAGGCTATTTGATGAAAATGTTTGGTTTAACAAGAACATCAATATACTGCACCTCTTAAAATACAGCAATTATTTTTAATGTTGTGTTCTTTCCACCAACTTTACTGTTGAAAGGTTACTTCCATTACAGAAATACTAACAAGCCAACTCACAGCTCCTTTGTGAAGAACCATACAAAAAGACTTCGTAAGTCTGTTCTGTGTTTTGCTAAAAAGGTCAGACCTTGAAAACAACAAAGTTGCTTTCCATCAACCCACCAAAGGGTTGATGGAAACACTTTGCTTGTTAGAAACAAAATTGTTATTAGTATAGCCAAACTAGGAACAGTGCATGTAATTTTACCTCCTTAAAATAATAAATTAATAGGACACCAAGCTTTCATCTTGGTATAAATTGTAATCTTTACAGCTGCAAACAGTGTCTTGGGGGTTTGTCCTTCAAAAAGCTTTATGAGAGGAATACATTAAAAAGAAAGCTTTTTCCCCTCCCTGAAAGCTCAAACAGTACTAAGCTATGGAACTGGCTGTTGAGAGATCCAAATAACTTTTTTTTTCCCCCAAACATGAATCAACACTGAATCAATATGAAAGAAGAGAAAGCAGATTCCATGACAGGTCTACTGCTGTGGAGCAGATAGAAGAAAAGCAATTACTGAAAACCATTTAAGAAACAAGGAAACACCTTTTGAAGGCCATTATTTCTCTTGCTCCTGTGGTAGCTTTTGAAAAGCTTTTTTTTTTTTTTTTTTTACCTACCAACTTCTCTGCTTCTCTTCCTACACTAAAATCTAGAGTTTTCTTAACTAGTTCCACCTTCTTTCCTATAGTCTATCAAATCAAGGACAGGAGAAAAAGCAGAAAGAGAAGCTCAGAGCAAGGAACCTTAAAGGCAGACTTTTTGTAAAATGTAGGAACCAATGCTTATATTTCTACAAATTAAGCCATTTTAAATACAAAAACTAACTGTAATAAGAACTGCTATCCCATATACCCTCTAATCAAGCCCAACAGCAACTCTTATGGGGAAGAGTCATGGAACAGTAACACAGACTGAATCTGAACTTGCTCAGTGCAAAAATGTCATTCCCTACGGACTGCACACATAACTGTACCCCATTTCCAAAGAAAACTGAACAGGATTTAGGGAGGGGTGGGGGGCAGGATGAGTTTCCAACAATGAAATGATAATTCACATGTCATCAGTGCACAAATCAAGGACGTATCTCCCTTTTAAGATTGAACTCTTGAGAAAACAACTCTGCTGACAACCTTTAAGCAGATATCAAAAAGAAGTCTCTGTCCCAAAGATAATTTTTGAAAACTTGGGAATATACGAAAACTATTTAGAAAAATGCTTTTAAACTGAAGGTTATAACATAATGGTGGTGCTCTATTCATAACCATGCCCCCAATTTACATGCCATAGAATTTCAGAGTTCTAGTTTCATATTTACTTATGTAACTGCTTTAGCAACTTCCTCCTTTCTTTTTTTGGATAAACCATTAGTCTACCAATGGCTATTAAACTGTCAAGCAACCAGCCCACCCCCCCAAAAATCCCATGAAAAAGCAAACAAAAACTCAAACTACCAACTGCCTATAGCCAGAAGATGCAGAAAGGGAGAGAACACTCTGTATGCCCCCCTCCAACTCTTTCCTTCAAAGGCCTGGTACAATGATGGAGATGAGAGGCAGACTCCTAATTTGACACGGTAGTCCAATTCTTAGGAGAAAACCCCACACTTTTAGGATTGTACAAGTAAACTACAGAAATCAGCTGTGTGGTTTTTAACTGACACATCTTTTTACAATGTTACATTGTCAACTCTTTTCAGAAATAGAAGCCTTGCAGTCAAATTTTTAAAAAGTGCATTATAAAAAAAAAATTTTAATGTGTATTCCGTAATTCCAGCTTTAATCATTCAAACAGCATGCTAACATGCTATCAAAGATACCATCACTGCACATACCAGAATCATCCATGACAGCAATTGCTTGCTCTGCTTTATGCTGCAAAGCAAGAAGAGCTGCCTGTCTTCCTTGAAGAGCCTTCAATTGCTCCTGCTGTTGTAGCATCCTTTTCAATAAATCATGCTGCTTCTTCAAGTTCTCCAACTCCTCTTTAGCTTCCTGTTGAGGATCTCTGGCCTGCAAGATATGGAAGAACATTACCATAATCATGACTATTTATTTGTTGAGTACTAGTGACAGAAGTGTCAAAACAAGCAGGACTTTAATAGAATCAAACAGCCTGGTTAGTGTAAAACGGTGAAAATGAAACAGCTTCACCTTTCCGGTAGTCCTTTTCAGCCTAAAAATTTTAGGCATCCAGTAGGGAGAAGCCTGTACCACCAAGACATGCTTACCACTCCTGGGGGTTAAGTTTTCTTTAGAAATCCGGTCAGCCACCCTAACACGTCCCAAAGATTAACCCAAGCATCCCTCTGTCTTTTGAATCATAAAGGAGGGCATTAAGCTATAAGACTGGTAAAGCTAAGCAAGGTAAGGCATAGTATCGTGGAACTACACATAATACAAGATCTAGATTGATTTACTGGCCTAAAATATCTAAATTTTCAGCAGAATGTTTTGGGCAGTTATTCTCTAACCTGTAATGTGTTTAGTTTGCTGTATTTATGCCATAGATACTAGAATAGACCAGATTTAGGTAAACCGATTTCAAAATAAAAACATGCACAGAACCCCCTCTATACCATGTTTTCAAACACGTGGAAATAGATCTGAAGGAATGAAAGCATGCTGGGCAGTTAAAATACATTAAAACTAAGTTATTTTCTTCATTCTATCCTAATTAAAAGCTGGAGATTTGCCTCAAAACTTTTATTCAAGGATTGTCAGCAAATTAAGTATTTTAATGAGACATCCACAGTTAAGATCCTGATCCTGTTTGAAGTTGGATTATTGCACTATGCAGATGAAACCATGGAAAAATTTGCCTCCTTTTTGTTAGGAGTTGACAAGTATTTAAAAAGAACATTACTAACTTAAAAGTATCATCATCTCTCCACAGAGTGCTGAGTTCCTGTAGTACAAAATTCTCTCAATCCAAAAATTCCGCACCAAATGTCAGAATAGAAGCAGGCATCTTATTAACCAGTTCTGGGTGCCCAGGAATGCTCAACTTTCCAGCAGAGAAAGGAGAACACATCCAGAATTCTAAACTTCTCAAAGAAGTGTCACTAAAACATGTACTGGAACTGACACCGATCATTCCTGTTAAATTTTCATCTTGTATATAAAAAGGAGAGTAGAGGCAAAATAAGAGTACACAATGAAATCAACACAGGAAGGAACGAGGGGAAGAAAGGGAAAAAGGGGATGCGTCTCAGTCTCGCTCAGCTATTAAATAATCCAAGCTTTATCTAAAGTACCAGATTTGCTTGAGTTCATTAAAATCACCTAACAAATTTGTCAAGCTTAGTTCTACATTTAGGCTAAGCTTGACAAGACATTTAAGCCTTTTATTTTATGGAAAAAAAAAAAATCCAACTTAGACTTTTTTTTTTTAAATCAGAGTAAGAGACAAAGCTGTAGAAAAGCTGGTAACAGAAAACAAAAGACGTTTTAGACTCCAAGCCCCTTAGTATTCCCCCTTCCAATCAAATATTTATATAAACAGCTATACAAAAACATCTGTGGAACAAGTTAAGGCTACTATTCTCTAATCTATTTTCTCTATATAGTACTAGCTTAGATTTGCATTGGCAGACTATTGGTGTAAACATGACAAGTGTCTGAAAGTCACATTTACAATATGTTTTCCCAGAAAGAGAACAGCAAAACTGGAAGGATCACCTACATAAAATCAGAACACCTGCTGTACAGCATTACATGTAGTACTTTCTCTGTCAATGTTGACACTTCAGAAGAGAAAGTTGTCAAACATCTCTAAAGAAAAAAAACTCTAGGCAGAGAAGATTCATTCAATGAAAAGACAGCTGGATACAGATAAGCAGGCCAAATGGGAATATTCACTGTAAGTAACAAATACATCTGAAGCAGTTAACAGGAGGGAGAAAAATAAATAAAGATCAGCATTTATAAACCCTATTTGAGGCTAAAATAATATTTTGAAGTGTACCTTTGAAGGCAATCCATGTTCTTGGCTATTAATCCTACAAGGCCAGATTTCCCTGGCATTCACAGCAGCTCTGTCACTTTTCCCTTTAGGGCTTGCTGTAACATCAATGTCTGTAACCTGTTCTTGTGAAGCTGAATTCCCTAGTTTGTCCTCAATGCGGGGCCGAATGCTCAAACTAAAAGATACCTCCTTTATTAAATAGTTTAGTATGTTAGATTTTGAACACGTGCTCCAACTTAGCATGCATTTTTAAGTTACAAACCTACCCACTTGTATCTTGTCAAATAATGAAAACTACTATAAAACAAAATCTACTACAGAGCAAAGACATTTTTAGTCATTCTTAGAATTTTCATAACAATAAGGCTCCATATAGCAATCAACCTTGTAAGATTAGAAGTATTCATTCTGCATGTAATATATTCAAGCTGCATGTAAAGAGAAATTAGATGCAAAATGAAGAGCCAAACATAAAACTAAAACCCATTTTGCAAAGATGAAGAAAAAAGCAAGTTTACATGCATACTTCTTAAAAACCGTACTGCTCTTCCGCATTTTCCAATTTTTTTTAAGTTTAAAGTACATCTTCCATGTCTATCACTTTATTTCTTTACAGGGACAGAAAGAGTTCTTACAAAGCTAAAAATAAAACATTAAGAAGTTTTTGTGATTAACTGCTGTTTTACTTCTAAGCATGTAAATTCTCCTCATCTGTAGAACATTCAGAGTAGTAACTGGCTAAAAGAATACCAGCTCTCTAGTACTTTTCCTCAGTATAGTAGTATTGGAAGATGTAAAATGTAAGTTGTTGTTAAAATGCTTTTGTATCTACTACAAGAATTGTTTACCACATTAATATAAAGGCTTTTATGAATAGAAAGGAAGATTGTCTGTATATCTCAGAACTAAATTCAGAATACATTTTCTAAAAGGTGCTCATCTCTCCAAAAAAAGGAGAGAAACTTCTGTGTTACGTCAATACTTCATTATTAGAAAGATGCTTGGGCCACGGCCCACTAATGACTCATTTCCAACCCTCTCCTCACCCAACACCAGCAAGTTTTCCCCACTAACAGAAACATAGATGAAAAATTGTATAGAAAACTATTCCTTCCTACATCAATCCAGTGCATGCTCTGCCAAAGTAAACTTCTAACTCTTCATTCTACTTTGAAGAAAGACTAAATATTTTAAAAAACTAATCAAGATACATTGTTGTTGTAAAAGAACCATTAATTTCCCCCCCCCACATTAAAAAAAAAAATTAAAAAATATCCACACATGCATGAACAACTCCTGAACAGAGTGTTTGGAGATTTACTATTTTTTAATTGAACTGCAGATTATGACACTATCACAACAATCATGACAAAAACAAAACAGTCTTCATTTCTAGCACCTTAATTACTAAAAGGCAGCTTACCGTGGTATCTGAAGCCTCAGACTGCACATCAATGTTTAGCGATGTGCTCTCACCTACAGAACCAGATCCCACAGCTGAATCTATAGTCCGAACATCATCCTCCTCATTTTCTCTAGCCTGAAATATTTCATTGGCATAAATCAAAAGCTATATAAGGGGGCAGTAAAAATGAATTATGGAAGCTACTTATCAAAACCAACACCCCCAGTAGCACGATCAAAACATCAATGATCAACTCCTAAAAAAGCTTACAGTGCAGAAACAAATATATTATGTTCTCAAACTTACAAGCATCTTTTGCAAAAATTTCAGATAGGATTTCTCCTGCTCTTTAAGGTGATCTATAAGGTGTGATAAACGCTCAACATTGGCCGATCTTTCATTTTTCTCTACAAGATCATCCCGCATGGAGCTGGCCTTAGCAATATAGTCGCGAATTTGAACTAGTCTGCTCACAATCTGTAAAGACACTGAAATTACTGAAAGCATTCAGCTACAGCTTTAACGTATTTAATGCACAAGACATGGTGATAGCAACAGCAGAGTAGTAATTAAAGGGGTGACATACTAGTACTTTCAATGCTATAAGTACACTTCTGCAAGTGGTTAAAAGTCAACAGCTTTTATAAGGATAGATTTATGCATGCGTGAAGTTGCAAGGCTGAAGCACGGGGCTTCTGTCAACATTGGCTAAAACAGAATGAGCTCATTAACATATGAAAATATTAAACTGTGAGAGTATTTTCTGGAACTGTGTAAGAGAGAACCACTCTCTAAGATGAAAATTAATACTGCTTCTGTTACCAATAAGCAGATTCCTAAAGAACAATACCTAAAGAACCAAGATTAAGCTTGGTTTCACATTTTCCTCAAGTTGCCTTTTAAATCAGTGGGAAGATAAGCACTTCCAATAGATTTAACAGTTACACTTTTCGGAAATTTAGAAAGACGCACTGAAAAGTAACAAGGTAATTACAACCTTTCTAAGAGTCAATATTCTGTAGACTTTATAGGCTATGTAAATACCTGGCTACTATCCAAAGCTAGTTCTCCCCTTCCATCTTCTTGAGCAGAGACTTGACAATTTTGCAAGAAATCCTTGCTTAGAGCAGCTCCAAACAACTCTTTACATTGCACTGATACCCCACTTTCCTTTTTTTGGGAACCTGAGGCAGGATCTTTGCTTTTGTTAGTGTTTATCTGCAGTGACAGGAAGTTGAATGGTTTTTTGTTTTCATTAAGTTGACGTTTGTTGTTAGCAGCCGTTGCCCTGCCTTGAGAATCACTTCCAATGCTTCTCTAAAAACAAACAAACAAAAGAACAATTGCTTTATTTTTTTCCTCCAATATATTCTCAACACTGATTAGTTTCACTGCTTGGATTACCAGTTCTGCAGTATTATTAGACTGATCTTAAAGTTACTTTATTAGTCACTTACTAGCCAAAAGCTAAAGACAGCACCAGTGATTTCTGCCATATCATTTTCAGAAAGCAAGCCCACCCTCCCAGAACAGCTGAGAAGCAAAAGGGTTCTGCAGTTCCCCAGAGCTTAGTTCCTCATCCTTGCTGTGGCCTCCACCTTACTATAGTGAAAGGCATCCTACTTCCTCAGGTACATTTGAGAAAATAACAACAATAAAAAAGCAACATATTGACTTGCAGAATATGATACCTCATAACTTCAGCTTTTCTTTAGAACCTTCTGAATAGCAACTTGTTGCCGTAACACACATTTGGGGAGGAAGTTATGCCCAGTCTTTATATTCTAAGTCAAAGCAATGAATCGCATTTGAAAGAATCTTCACAACCCAAACAAGTTAACAACAAACTTTGGCAAAGATTAACAAGCCTCTATTCTGAAACTGTTAGCACAAATTAATGCATTGTTTTGGACAAGGGAAGGATGAATGTGTCATATTCCCAAAGAAGCAGTTATGGCTCAAGAATTCGTGCCATACATTTCTCTACACTCTACTGAGGAGCAGTTTTTAATGCTACTCTTCTGCTTAATCCAGAAGGATTAACAATGTTCAGAATCACAAACTGGCACTTCAAGAACAGACTTTCAAAATAAGGTAACAGGTATTTTCAAGTGGCAGACAAGTATGATGAGTAAGAAATACTGACTTGAAGACACAGGAATTTGTTCATGACTGAGAGGAAGAAAGTGAAGACAGTTAGCATACTCTCAAGCATAGGAAAGCCATGGTCCTGAACTTCCCATAAGTTTCTCCATTTCAAAATGAGAATTTTGATTTGGCTCCCATGGTACCTATAAGCTTTTTTTTTTTTACCTTAATTACTTATGAAAACTTTCTTTATTTATCTGCCAAATTATTAAGAGATAGCTGAATAAATTTTGTAGTCACATTTATAGTGGGAGCTAGTATTCACACAAACCTGATCCAGATCACTGAAGTTTATTCTTTGTTTAAGCTTTTCCAGTTCAGCCTGCTCTGGAACAGACATCTGGGTCATATATCGAGCATGAGGAAAACTATGAGGAGTTCTGGTCTTCCGTCGTCCCATTCCAGGTGAGGATTCTGGAGATATATCATTAGTAAGCCTCGTTTCAGCTTCCCCACCAACCTTTTTCTTGTTTTTTTCTGAAGATCTGTTTGCTTTCTTCTGTTGACTTCCCCAGTCCTTAAGGGGAAGGAGAGGGAAGAAAAAGGTCATATTTATTATCCACACAGATAAAAAGTAAATGTTTGAATTGAGTGAAAGAGAGTTTACTTCCATTTTATAAGTAAAAATGAAAAGCAGTATCAAAATATACACTAAGTTTTCTAGAGTAAATGTCATATTACATAATATAATTTTCTCCACTGCATAAATTAAAAATAGCTTGTCAGGAAATTTCTAAATCATTTCATCCTACAATGCATTAAATTAATTTCAAATGAAGCTAAAATTGTATTTTTCTTCTTTGCTGAAGACTCTTCAGCAGTTTAGAACCTTTAAAATTAGAGTTTTCACTTTCATGACACCTACAACGCTTTTGCGTCTAGCTACTTTATTCACCCAAAGCACTTCCCATAAATACATCTACAGACTTCACAACCTCTGAAATACACTCATTGCTTGCTTACATCTACCTCAATTATTTTTATTGTTTTTGCTGATACTTACCTGTAAAGCTGTACTGACAAGGCTTAGGGGTTTGCATTGTTACCTGTCACTAACAGAATCTACCTGGTAATTTTAACGTACAGCATAAAATGGCAACTGAAAGATAAGACTAGTTATACCGTGTTGTTCAGCCGGTCATCAAGGCTCTCATTGCTCCAGCTAGGCAAGTCCTGATCATTCATGCCTTCTTCAAAGGGACCACCTCCTGTTGCCATGACAAGCAATCAATAAAAAAATCTAAAAGAAATAGTTGAAAGAAATGTGCTGTATTAAAATCAGTTTATGTAGAATATTTTAAAGATTCATAACCTGAGATGACAACTACATATTCGTTATAAAATGCAAACACAAGGCTATTTAGGAAACCAAAACCCCTGTTTACTAAACCGTGTTACTACAAATGTAGGGGTGAGAACACCACAGGTACTGGCATTAAAAATTGAACAAGAAGTAGTTGTGGGTTTGGGTCTTTTTTTTTTGGGTCTTTTTTTTTTTTAAATCCTTGCTCTTAGAAAGTAAAGAATTTTTTTTTTTTTTGAGGCTCCCAATTTTCTTCACTTTAAAACACACTATACAGTGCTTGGAAAGACTGCTTTGTGATTCATAAAGCCTGCACTTTCAGGTCCAGGGTGGCGTCTATTTGATACAATAAGTGACTTTGGAGACCTAGTGTGTCAAACTTTCACATTTATTTCAATACTAAGATGTTGACAGCAGAGCACTGGAGGGGGTACTTGATACAATACATGGAAAATAGACATCAATAAAAGGATTTTTACTTTCTTTACTACAGGTTAAGTTATTTAAGCAGTGAATGCTGTACAACTCACATTATAGTTTCTAGCAAAACCAAACAAAATAATTTGGGTTTCCTAGAGCTTTGCTGCTCTCTAATAGTGTCATTCTGTGCAGTATAAAGCAATCTATATGTTAAAACTTTTCATTTTCACTTCTAGTTTGATATTCGTAATAAAAAAGTTGTTAAAGCTGAAAGATCAGAAACAAAGTGTTCCTTTATAGCAGTAAAATTAGATTAGCCTGTTCAAAAAGGTGAAGAATATCTAACTGTATATACTCTCAGGCTGCAATAAAAACTGTGTAGCCTAAGTGCTGCTGGCACAGTTCCACTGCACAAAGCTACAAACTTTTTCTTTATAACAGCTAGGAAGTTCCGTTACAGATTTAGAAGAAAAAGAGTCTTCCAGAGAATTACTTTTTCCAACTAGTTTTAACCGCTATGTTAGGACACGATCCTAGCTTTATCTTTAACTGAAAAAAAATCAAAAAGGACCATTTATTTCTAAACATTTTACTGCAATCTATCTACTATTAATTTTCACACCAAGATTTCACAGAGTGCAGGTGAAGAAATCACCTAAAACTCAAGATTAAGAAGGATGTAAGAAGTAGTTGTTTGTTTTTTTAAATAATCAGTTCCAGAAAAAAAATTATTAATCCTGAACTAAGTTTAAAAGTTGTACTAGTACACCTATCTTGCTTAGGTATGGTACTCAATCAGAATCACACAGTACAGCCCTCTCAGTAAGTGCACTTGCACAAAGCAGTATTTTCATGCAAACACAACCTATTACTATTCCATTAAGGAAATGGGATCTACCAGGTATGCTCATTATACCATAACCACATCTCCACTTGGCAGTGTACCAACCTAAGTCACGCTAACACAGTGTCATGGTTTAACCCCAGCCAGCAACTAAGCACCACACAGCCACTTGCTCACCTGCTCCCCCTCCCCCAGTGGGATGGGGGAGAGAATCAGAAGAGTAAAAGCGAGAAAACTCACGGGTTGAGATAAAGACAGTTTAATAAGTAAAGCAAAAGCTGCACATGCAAGTAAAGCAAAACAAGGAATTCATTCACTACTTCCCATCGGCAGGCAGGTGTTCAGCCATCCCCAGGAAAGCAGGGCTCTATCACGCATAATGGTTACTTGGGAAGACAAATGCCACCACTCCGAATGTCCCTCCCCTTCCTTCTTTCCCCAGCTTTACATGCTGAGCATGACATCATATGGTATGGAATATCCCTTTGGTCAGTTGGGGTCAGCTGTCCCAGCTGTGTCCCCTCCCAGCTTCTTGTGCACCCCCAGCCTACTTGCTGGTGGGGTGGTGTGAGAAGCAGAAAAGGCCTTGACTCTGTGCAAGCACTGCTCAGCAATAACGAAAACATTCCTGTGTTATCAACGCTCTTTCCAGCACAAGTCCAAAACAGCCCCATATTAGCTCCTATGAAGAAAATTAACTCTATCCCAGCCAAAACCAGCACACATAGTTAGGAGTAATTAAACTTCTGCATCTCACAATCAGACTCATAACACACGTATAATTAGGTGCCTGCTACTTTGGGAACTGGCAGATCTGTGCCCTACTGTCCTTGCACATTCATACTCCCTTCGTTGTCCCAACAGAAGTGTCCACTAGGCCATGCAATCAGAGGGTACCATGTAAAAACTAGCGAGCCAACAAACAAAAACGAAATTAAAAAAACATGAGCTCTCAACTGGATAAGCTCTCTGATCTGGCTAACCTTATGACTATATAAGAACTATCTGTAGGCTCAAGGAAGGCAAATAAAAGCCATGTCATCAGGAGGAGCGAAACTCAGGCAGATCAACTGTAAAATGACACCTTCTGTGCAACTTTCACCCAGGTGAACTGTCAGATTTATTTAGAAAATAAGAACACAATGCCCCTTCACATTTCCCTTGTTTTCATGCAGAAGCACAAGCATCCTATGAAAAATTGACAGGGAAGCTCTTGTGCCAACTCAAGGTAAATTTGACAAGCATTCAAAACAAATGCATAGTTATCAGTTTAGCTTATTTTAGAAAACAGCTATGTTTTGTAAGAACTTTCTTCCGTTACAGATAAACCGTTCAGCTTTGTAGATGTGCAAGACCAACATTTCAACTGGCACTCTATCCTGACCGATGCCACTAAGCATAATGAGTTCATCTTTACAAGATTAGAGGCCATTTGGGTTTACAGTCCAATTCAGTAAGGTGTTTCACCAGCATGTTATATAATTCTACTAAAACTGTAGCAAAACAAGTTTTTCCCTACCTTCCACTGTAAAAACAAGAAGTGGCAGCATTCATCTTTACGTAATACAGATAACTATTCACATTTATTTCATTTAAAATTTTCACAAACGCTATCTTCAACTATCTTTTCCGTAGGAGTCTCTGATTAAGTAAATGTAAATTCACTGACATAGATGGAACATTCTGAATAATATTCTCAAACAAGGACAGTAAGCATATACCTATGCACCCTAATAAATACAGCTCAAAAATAACAATATCCTGATTACTTCCAGCAAGCGGATTTTAAAGTGTTCTAACAGACCTGTGCCCTTCCCAGAGAGCAAGTTTCTAAACATTCATGTTATAGTCTTTGGTATTTCCAAATGAGTTATATTCAAGTGAGCTTAAGATCACAGAGCTATGGTGATATTTTATCCCTTCAACTCAGTTAAAAAACACAAAGAGGTTCAGCCAGCTTTTTTCTTAGAGGTGAAACTCTCCCATTAGAAGCTGTGTTTTTCACTTCCCCACACACACTTCACGAATTTGTATTTTTTTTCTTACTCTTCATTTTACTAGCTATTTCCAGAAGAAATCCTCTTATAAAAGCTTTGGTATCCTCCCGTTATGCTATTTCTGCATCCAGCAACCCATTACCAATCTCAGCTTCTTGCACATTATAGAATCTGTATAAAAGCTCTATTTGAGCATGTACATACTGCCTTACAACATTTACTAGGGACTTGAAAGAAAAAAAAAAAAGACTTTCAAGTATATTTTCTACAGAAATAACTTGATACATGTTTTGACTATAATCTTACATGTTAAGATTGTAGTCAAAACATATTTTGTACATGTAACAGCAATGTGCAAATTGCTCAGAAGTATCACTACAAAACATGCTAACAAACCAAAGACACATATTTTAAAAGGCTTTTTTATCTACAGCGGAGTTGTTTTTGACTTTTTTTTTCCTATAGCATTCATCTGAACTGCAAGAGCTCTGAAAAGCACTTAATCCTGCACATAGAAAGTTTTGAAAATTAAAAATCAAATGAAAAACAAAAAGTTGTAAAAAGCCATCATAGCGCCGTAAAGACTGAAAATGGGATCAAAGATTTCTTTAAGTTTAGCTTTTTAAGACACGTGCTCCTCACTGAGCATTAATTTAGCATTAACTCATTAAATGCCTACAGAGTAGTGCCAACCATACAACATCATCAAACAGGAGCAGACAACGAGGCAAGTCTTCTCTCGTCGCACCGGACAGCCCTCACACTAGCAATGCGCTAGAACTGCAAACCCAAACAGCCGGACCAAGGGAGGGATGCCCAGCACCACCAGCCTGCAGAGCCGGGGCCGAGCCGCGCACCTCAGCCCTCCCCGGCGCCCCGCAGGCTGCCGTCCCGACCCGGTCCGCTTTCACGGCGGGCCGCCGAGCCCAGGCCCGGCGGGTCTCGTCGCCGCCAAGGGAGCCGGCAGATCGAGCGATCCCCCGGCGGCTCTGCCCGGCGAGCCGCTGCGTGAGGCAGGCGAAGCGCTCCCCGGGCCGGGGGCGGTCAGGAGGCGCGCGGAAAGCCCGCTCCTTCACGGCGCCAAAACCCGGGGCGGTGGGGGGGGTGGTAGGCGGGCTCTGCTCGAAGCGCCTCAGGCAAAAGCGCGGCCGTTGCCACTGCTCCGCCGGCGTCTCCTCGGAGAGCGGGTAACGCACCCTGCCCCGGGGAGCGACCCGCCCAACCTGCTGGCACCGCAAGGCTTCGCTGGGCCTGGCGGTCCCCGTCCCCGCCGCCGCGCCGGCCGCCTCCTCCCCGCCGCGCCGGGCAGCGAGCCTAATCCCCTCTCCTCGCCGGCCGGGCGCCCACCCACGCGGGCCCGCCGGGGCGCAAAGGCCGCGCCAGGCAGCCCTGCCCCACCAGCGGCGGCCCCCGCCTCTCTCTCCCCGCGCTCCGCTGCCAGCGAGAGAAGGGGGGCAGCCCGCCGCGCGAGGGAGAAGAGAGGGCGGCTCACCCCGCGGCAGAGGGGAGGTCAGCCAGGCCTGGTTTCTCCTCCACCGCCGTTCGCTGCCCGCGGGGCCCGAGCTGCCCGGCCGAGCGTTTCGCCTTCCGGCAGCGGAGCAGAGCAGCGGCTTCGCTTCGCTCAACGTCGCGGAACAGCGCTGGCGGAGGGACTCACGGCCCTGCCTCAACGGCCTCCGCCGCCATCTTGGCCGCCACTCCGCCAGAGGTGCGGGAGGCGGACCCCAGCGGACGGATACACACCGTTACCTAGTAACCTCCGCCCAGCGATGCCCTTCCGCGCTGCGCAAGCACCGCCCGCCCCGGGCCACGTGACAGCAGGGCGGCCATTCCCGCCCTTCTAGGCGCCCGCTGGGAGAGGATCCCTGCGCACGGCCGCGGCAGTCGGAGGCGACTGAAACTCCAAATCCCAGCATGCGCTGCGGGTTCGCGCCTCTCCGGCCGGGGGGCAGTGCCTCCTGGGACCGGTAGTTTTCTAGTCAGGGCACCGCCCAGCCACGTGACAGGATTCGCGCGTGTCCGCCGCTGGCCTGAGGCGGGGTGCGAAGCGTCGGGCTCGTTTTGCTCGTAAAATAAAATACGAAAACGGTGATGAACTCTATAAATGACTTTACCTGACTGGAAAACTAGTAAAATCACGGCGAAACCCTGAGCGTGGATGAGGATCAGAGCCTGTCCTCCTTTGGAGCTGTATCAACTTGCAGAGCCTGTTTCTGTCTGGGTTTGGTCTCCTGTAAGAAGTCGCAGCTGAAAATGCAGCGGTGAAAAGGTGGAAATCATTGTCGTCTATTCTACCTTTTTTCCTTCTTTTTCTGTAATGCCGTTATTCGTGTTTTGCTACTTGTAGTTTACAGATTTCGGTTCTTTAAACTTTCCTTTGGAAAAAAACCAGAAAACAATAGAAGAATTTGGCGTGTAAAAAAATAGTTGTGCGTAATAGTCGTGCTGTGCTTTATTGTTATACTCTGATCACCCGGCTGTTCCAGGCAGATAAACTTGTCTTTAGCAGAAGTTCTTGTTGTTAGTCCTCAGGAGAATGGACTCCCATAATATACTAAGGATTTTCAATTTCTGTTTCAGTAAAGCTGATACAATTTATATTTCTTTCGTTTGAGGGGATTGTCCCTCATTGTCAGAATGGGAAAAACGAGTTACCATTTTCAGCATTTCCATTACGCTGAGTTTCTAAAGCAGAAGCATTAAATATTTACATAGGCCTCACAATTCATCCTGGGCGAGAAACGTTCAACTGGTACTACATGGAAATGTAGTTAAACCACCATCTCTCCCATATTAGTACTTACACCAGTGTATTTTGCGCCACCAAAAATAAATGACACATGAATCCTTTTCAATGACACATTAATCTATCTGTAATTTAGAAAAGGAACTAAATGATTGGAAAATCTGTGAAATAAAAATGCTGCAATAAAAATATCGTTTTCTCCAGCAGATGCCCCAGTGTCAAAGGAATAGTTCTGGACAATACATAGTGCGTGAAAGAGGTGAGCATAAGACTGCCTGTTACAGCAGCATTTTTCTCCCATTTCTACCATGGGCTACATGACTGTATATCCATAACTGAAATCGCTTTAAAAAGAATCTGCAACAACTTGACGGAAGCCCTCTATGTAACGACTATATATTATTCATCTATATTGCAATTCTGCAGCTAATAAAGAAGTTCATTTATCAGCTTTTTTTAATTACCCTTTTAACTAATGTCCTTTTATCCTGGCTTCAGGAACCATGTCTGGATATTCAGCACGATATCGGCAGTGTTGCTGTTGGCAAGACGCTTTATATTGTCACAGTGGCATACCTCCCACTGCCCAGCAGGGGGAGGCAGAATTTAAGAGAAAATAGTGCCTTAATACAATGACTATCATTATTTTTGTTGCTGTAGTTTATTCTTAAAATACAGCTCCCTCATTCCTATCGTTTCCTGCAGGAAGAAAAAAATCTTACATAAAAATATACTACACTGTTAAGGAAAAACAATAAATTAAATAGATTTTAGTATGTTTTAGTAACAATGTCTTTACTGTAGTCCCCTATATGTCATAACTGAATATTTTCCAGGATGTCATATATTGGTAGTATGTCTCTCATAGGAGCTTACAGCATCATTACTCTGATTCCTGCTTGACATTTGCAAGATGATTTTTGTCTTCTTTTTATTTTCTGTCCCTCTTCTGGAATCGTCTGCAAACGTTCTTTTTTTTTTTTTTTTTTTTAAAAAAGTGCTCCAAAGAAATAAAACAGTACCAGCTCCTCAGAGCCATTTTTCATTGGGGATGGGGACTGAAAAAGGATACAGTAAGCATTAAGGAATCATGGATTGCGCTGCAAGAAGCATTATTATTTCCAGTAGGTTGTTCTCCACTGCTGTTATAAAATAACATCTCGGGATTTGGGAATGACTGTGAGCCAAAGCTAATATGGCTTAAAGAATGTCTTGTTAATTAAAAAAAAAAAATCTTTTGGGGGAAGTCCTATATCAACGTTAATGAGCCTCTAGATTGACAGTAACTAATTCCTCCTACAAAGATCTCTGTTATAAGTGCTTCCATCAGCAGACATGCTAATGAATGCACCCTCACAGAAACTGAATGGATTATCTTTGAGATAGCCCAATTTAATTAGGATTGAAAGTTATGTCAGAGACATGTGATGATTTTTTCCTTGCGCATCTGCTGGCTGTATCTTGTTAATTTTACTTTATTATTCCAGAGAGAAAGGAAAGAAAGCAAACAAAATACAGACATGTAAGGACTAGAGACAAGAAGTGAAGAATTAAAGTTTTACTGAGGCGGAGGAGATGTGAGGAGTAGTTGGGGAGAGAGATTTTTAAAGGCCCTGAAACAAAGGCAGTAATTAATAAGGCATTTGGTTCAAATAGTAATTGTCCACTTTTTTTCTGATTTTGTGACAAAGAGGTTTTTGCTGCAAAAATGAAACTGGCCAAAAATGATTAGTCTACCGTAATATGGCTACACAGTGACTATCAGACTACTATACTAAAGGTAGTTTTTCTTTCTTTGCGTAACATTAGATTGGAAAGATCTTTTAAGGCAATAACAAAGAGTTTTGAGTTTATTTATATAGGAAGATAAAGTGTCCACTTATCCCTGTGGGGTCTGATAATTAAGCAGGTGTAGGGCAGAGGCACAGGCATTTAAGACCCCAAAGCCAAGCGTTAGGCTGGTCAAGGATTAGCCAATTCACTACCAGTGAAGAAGAAAGCAATTTTTGATGATCCACTGAAGGATAATAGCCATCAGAAGCAATAAAAGAAAGAAGAATAATTGGGAGATAGGTGTTAGCTAACCTGGTCAGACCCCAGAAAAGCGCCTGAATCTCAGCTGAAGAATGGACAGGATCCTTGTTGTAAGCCTTCCCCACCCCTACAGGTGTGGGGAAAGTAATCCTCTTGATACTGCTGTTATCTCACCAGTCTGTGATTTTTGCTGTTATATGCACTCGAGGTATTACATTCTAGTAAAATATTAGTGACTGGTATCAAACCTAGTGCTAAAAAGCGATGGGAGGGAGCCACAAGGCATAACCAGTTTTGTTTTATTAAGCATGCTTATTTCACACAACCAAAACGCATCAGGAGCACCACTGTTGCCCTGCCTAGAAGCCCTAGGACCACATTTTTCTCATTGTCCCCTTTGAAGTCAGGCTCCGTTAAAGCCTATTTTGAAAACCATTTTAAAAGAGGTCTCTATAGCAGAGAAGTTAGCAAGGTCCTGAGTAGTATTTCACTCTTAAGAAATTAAGATCCAGTTTCACAATGAACCTACAAATACAATACTTAATCTGGATGTCTCTCTTTGTTTGTTGTTTAGTTCAACATTATATTTGATACACTGTACTCTTAGTTATATAGTCTCATCTATTTAATTTCTTTCTATTTCCAGTCCAGTAACAACATCTTCAGTTTATTCCTTGTACAAAAGCAATCCAAGAAGAAACAAAATACTTTGGTTGTTCTGAAATGACAGATTTGAGTTAAACAGGCATATCTGCAGATTCCTTAGAAAAGTGAGTAGGAAGAACCTTTAATTCGTAGTATCTTGGATGGTTGTTCTGTATCATGATATTGTCTAGCCAATTCCACATTATTTACATTTCTGGAGTCACAATCTAAATATGTGCTACACTGAGGCAAAAATAAATTTAAAAACTGAGCAGGAGAAAGATAAAATGATTACATAGCTTAGAAATACCACATAAATTTCTCCCTCTGAATTGAATCAAAGAACAAGAATATGAAAGAAATAAGCAATCCCACCACACGTTATAAAGAAAAGTTTGGAACCAACTCATGCTTCTCTGCCTAGCCCCAATTTTTTTTTTTCCATTTTGCAATTAAATAATTTATTTTTTATTTTCCTTGGTTCTGAGTGTATAGAATGAAAGATACTATACAACTATTTGAGAGTTCATTCTAAGAGGAAAAGGTTGTAGATACTTCCTACTTTTTTCTTTTGTAGTTGGAAACTAAAATGTATCTGATAGCAGTCATTCCTGCATGTTCATAACTAAGTGCTTTCTCTATACTGTATGGCTTCAGTTAATCTTGAAAACATATCAGCATTAAGATAGTTAGCATATAAAAGCTACAGTGAATTCTTCAAAGCCACCTAATTTTTATTTTCATATGTGTTCATATTTCTTTAAATGGAAAAAAATCTGCCAAAGTTGTAGGTCATTTTATAGCCACTATACAGTTTGATAGTGAACATCTGATCCAGAAAAATAAAAAAATGCTAATAATTACATGGCTTTATGTTCATCATCTAGTATGTGTTGACTTTTTATAAAAAAGTTGTCATAAGGAGTTCCATTGTAGCTACACAGGGTTGATTAATTTTATGATATACTGCGTTTCATCCTCTGGCAATAATGTTTTTGAAATAGATATGTGCTATTCTGATACAGGAGGTTTTGCAAATATAGAAGTACTGAGTAAAGTATGATGACCTGGCATGTCTAATGACTCTCTCCTCCCCCCCCCCCCCCCCGCAAGGATTTAAATTAGAGTAACTTTGATGTGTTTTAAATAACTTTGTAATCTAAATCTTTCTGTCACATTTCTAATAAAATTGCTTTTGTGGTTCCTTTTTCTTTTTTTCTGATGGTAAGAGGGGTAGTAGAGACCTGGTGCTAAGTGGTTTCAGTTATACTATTGATTTAAGAGTTGGTGCAGATGGATAACAACACTAAATTGATAAATACCAAGGAAGAGAGATTAGTTGATGCACCTTTACAAAAGATTACATACTTTTTACAAGGTAGAATATAGGAGAAGGATGTCTTTAGAGAGAACAAAAGGAAAACTGGGGCCAGCAGGAAGCTTCATGGGGAAAGGAGGCAGTCAGGAGAAGGCAGGGTATGTAAGCTGTTCTTGTGAGTAAGGCAGAAGATTATGGACCATGTTCTTTTCCTGGCTCTCGCAGGAAGATCTTGAGCAAGTCACTTGTCTGCCATATATATTTCCTCACAACATAGCTTAATTCATGTTTGTTATGAACTTGGGGTTAATGAATAGAAGACAAACACCAGCAATGGAACTTATTGTGATAATTTTTTTAAAAAATTACTCTAGGCCTTCACCAAATCCACCATTTTTCTATATTCTGCAAAGGAGTTGTGTACAGATGTAGATGTTTGTTAGATCTTTAGCTTCTGTGATGTGTTCCATCTATGCTAGTAATTGCTGTCTTTGCTACTGTCTATTGAGAAAGATAGGAGGGACTGCTCATTTTATATTTCTAATAAGAATTGGGGGGGGTTGCCATATTTGGAGTGTGATAAAATAATGTCTAAATATGTTGAATTTGCTGATCTTATCATCCATGACAATGAAGGTGTGTTGCTGATTTCTGTGTCATATCTGAAATGACAGATTTTGAAATGACTGAAATGACTAAATTATGCACCTGTTTCTTAGAATACTACCTAAAAATGAGGTGAATTATTTAAAAACTGGATTTTATTGTTGCATATTATATCCATACACCAAAAAATAAAGTGCATTCATTCTGTCATTTCAGAATAAGTAGGAAGTTCTTTTCTGCTTATCTCTTGGCCTTATCAGGGAATTACATTTATTGCCCTAACACTTCAACTTCATCATGCAATTACGCAAGTTTTAGAGATCTGTTATTCATATGGTTCAGGTTGCAGTCATAGTCTGTGGTCGCTCTGTGCAATGTAATTATATAGTAGGTGAAATCTTCATATATAGATAGACTTCTGTATTTTTGGCATAATTTGCTTCTACCACTGCTTTTGTTAGGATTGTGGCAAGCATTTTGAAGACAGCGTGTTAAAAGAATCAAGAACTTCAAAACTTTCTGAAGTTTCTTATTTGTCCAAAAGTAAGCAAAATATTGGCTTGTAGTACTCTAACTCATCCAACATTGAAAAAGTAAAATATTACTAATAAATTGTATGAGAGAGATGGCTAACTGTCACGCATAAGCAAGGGCACAATATTCCTTAAAGGAATAGGCAAGTGAAACATTAATGTCCTTTGTCTGCTTGAAAGACTGAAGCCTGTGGTGGATCATGTACACTAACGTAGCTTGCCTGAAGACTACTGCAGTGACACGGGATATTACCTCATGGAACTATGCATGTCAGTGGAATGAAAGAAGCAGAAAACTGAAATACAGGAAGAAGGCAACAATGTCCTAGAGAGAGACAAAAAAATCAGTAACCCTCAGAAAAAGGTAGTACTGAGTAAGTGGAGAATTGGAATAGTGAACAATGATGCTGCTTCCTTTTGTTGATTTCTGTTGTGTTCCTGTGTATAACAGGACTTCTTCATACGCTTCCCTGTGAATAACCGGGATCGCGTCAAGGAGGTCCATCATCAATATCTCATGAACTTTAGGGACTTGTACTGCCAAAAGCATGTCACTTTAATTTGATCTTGTTTTGTAGCTATTTTAACACTTTGGTGCAAGCTTCTTGTATATAAATGAGACAGTCCACGGAAGAGAGTTGCTGTCATTTGACTAAGTAGGACTCATGTTAAACTGATACAGATTATTCCAAATCCTGAAATGCCAAATTCCTTTAGTAAGAAGGAACCTTGAGAATCTATTAATGCAGAAGTACGACATACTTTGTTTTTCGATATGTGTCTCCAAATAAACATAAAATATTAACAGCTAATAACTATATTTAACTTTCAAAAGCTTAGTGGATATAATTTTTTACAGCAATCCTAACTGTTGACTAAATCCAGTGTAGCTTTTTGATAATTTTATTCTCTTGAATATGTGGGCCACCTCTTATGTAAATACAGTTGAAGTGAACTGTTGAACAATCTAAAGTAACTCCACTCAAGCAGATAGAGTTGTACTCGCTTTCATCAGTAGTCTGCCCTGGAACGTTGGAAGCCATTTAACATGTCAGTCAGCTATGCAAACACCCACAGCATTATGTGTGTGAAGCTCTTAGGTAATGCTTTTATTTGTGGAATACACTTACAATGGGAAGATATAATAGTATTCTGGTAACTGGCACATTGTCAGTTACGATAACTGCTTAACCGGATTTTCTTGTAAACATACCATGCAATTCTTAAGTCAGTCTATAAAAAAAAAATACACTTACTTTTGGAAAGGAGGCTACCTTTAAAAACATGGAGATACAGAGATTTTTAGTCATAAAGCTGAGTTTGGCTTATCTTTGATTTCAGCTCTGTTCTGTTTCAGTAACAAAATATTATTATGGAAGTAACACATTGCTACTATTTTATATGTTAAAAAATAAAAAACCCAAAGTCAAATTTACTCAGACATCATAATTTTGATGGAGTTAGTCAGGTTGGGTTTTTGTGTGGGTTTTTGGTTGGGTCGTGTCCTCCCCCCCCCCCCCCCCCCCCCCCCCCCCGAAAAAAGCCTAGTGTCTAAGTTAACGAAACCAAACAGCATATTCCATTTAAAAGTATTTTCAATTTATTATTGCTACTGTTTAGCATATGCAAAAGACCATTTAATTATCATCTTGTTGGATATACAATGCTGAATGCACATTTTCAAATATGTGATTTCAGCCAATCCTAAATGGAGTCCAGTACATGTTTTCTATTTTACCCTTAGCATTACACAAACTAAAACAATGCAGAGAAGAGCATAAACAAATTAATTTGTAACAGATGGAATGAAAGTACATTTTGACAAATGCAGAGTTACCATGCTGTGGTATACAATCTTTGACCCTTCCATATTTCTACGTGACAGCTGAAGGTGATTTAAAACTTTCCTGGATAAAAATCATACACATGAGAAAAAGTAAAGCTTTATATTTTATAAATGGTACTTAACACCTGCGTTACAGCTTATCAGGGAAAAAATGGTGGTTCCTTGTACTATGAAAGCTTCTTGTGTGCTTGCAACTTCTTTTGAGTCTGAATGATAAAAGGATGATCTTATGAACGCATTATCTTGTGTTTGCTGATCATAGAATCATAGAATGGTTTGGGTTGGAAGGGACCTTAAAGATCATCTAGTTCCAACCCCCCTGCCATGGGCAGGGACACCTTCCACTAGACCAGGTTGCTCAGAGCCCCGTCCAACCTGGCCTTGAACACTTCCAGGGAGGGGGCATCCACCACCTCTCTGGGCAACCTGTTCCAGTATCTCACCACCCTCACAGTAAAGAATTTCTTCCTAATATCTAATCTAAATCTACCCTCTTTCAGATTAAAACTGTTACCCCTCGTCCTATCACTACACTCCCTCCCCATGTATAAAGAGTCCCTCCCCATCTTTCCTGTAGGCCCCCTTTAAGTACTGGAAGGCCTCCCCGGAGCCTTCTCTTCTCCAGGCTGAACAATCCCAACTCTCTCAGCCTGTCTTCATAGGAGAGGTTCTCCAGCCCTCTGATCATCTTCGTGGCCCTCTTCTGGACTCGCTCCAACAGGCCCATGTCTTTCTTATGTTGGGGGCCCCAGAGCTGGATGCAGTACTCCAGGTGGGGTCTCACCAGAGTGGAGCAGAGGGCAGAATCACCTCCCTCGACCTGCTGGCCACGCTTCTTTTGATGCAGCCCAGGATGCAGTTGGTTTTCTGGGCTGCGAGCACACATCGCCGGCTCATATTTAGTTTTTCATCCACCAAGTGCTTCTCTGCGGGTCTGCTCTCAAGCTGCTCATGGCCCAGCCTGTATCCATATCTGGGATTGCCCAAAGCTGTTAAACTTCTGTCAGATAAAATGTCTGGGGACGTACTTGTCTGAAAGTGCTAATATAATGGGAACAAAGACCACTTGTGCTAGCTATTTCTTTTAAACATCCGCAAAAGATATGATGGGTTTAATACAACTGACTGTTTTTACCTTGCTTATAGGAAGTAATAAACGACTTAGTGTAGAAGTGGGGAACAGCATTTTATCCTTTATACCTTCTTTTGTCAAAAAACTGATAAAAGAGTGATTAATGATCCTGGCCATATTTTGCTTCACTTCTGTGCATACTGTCCCAAGAGCAGCAAATCTGAATAAGATTTGTGTCAACAGCCAGATCTTTACTGGCTGCGTTAAGGTCTATGACATCTGCCAGTTTTCAGTATTGGATGCATCCAACAGGTCTAAGAAAGACCTTTCTCTCTTCCTTTTGTGCGTATATGACTTCTGTTTGTATACTCTTTGAGAGCCTTCTATTTAGTATGTTTATTCTTGCAAAATCATTCTGATGTTGGGTAGCCTATAGACTTCTTGAATAACACAAATCTCTGACCTGATGCTGCTTATAATTCTTGTTTAACTGAACCACAGCCATATATTTTAGCCATTTAGTTTTTGTTTAAAGACTTCAAGTGATGGAGAATCTACTTGTAACCCTCAATAAATTGTTTAAATGGTTAATAAATCTGAGTTTGAAATGCCATGCCTTTTTTCCACTTTCTAAATTCAGAGCTTACCCACTGAGTAACAATCAGTTAAGAGTTAAGAGTCACGCTATGAACAGGTATCATCTCCCTCCTTGCAAAAGTCATTAGTCATAGTAAGATTCCCAGTAAAAATGACTTGCTGAATGATTTTGAATATTTGAATGATTCTTAGAGTAGGCTACTCATGAGAAATTTATTGCAATTATTAAATATTTGAAGTTCAGAATATGAAGTTAATTAGTTGATGTAATGTAATTAGTAAAAAGAAATACTGCCAGGTAAACAGATTCCAAATAATACACCAGAAATTATTCAGAGGAAGTGTGCAACAAGTGTTAGTCTTCAAAAGGAAGTTGATGGTGTGAATATTTATATTGTGGAATGTAAAACCCCTTTTACTGCTTTTGTTCAATATTTCCTTAAGAGTTCGCATCTTCCAGAAGTACTCCTTTAAGCATACGCATTTATTGAACTTTTTGGGAAGAGCCAACATAGAAGGAGGACAAACACTCTAAACAAATTGCATTTTAAAACATTCTTTGATGTATTCATCTGGCTCTAAAAAGCTTATATAGAAAGTGATTTTGTCTAACCAAGTCACTGAGATCACGTGCTTCTGAGTGCCTTCCAATTTAGCTAAAAAATACTGACTTACATCAAACAAGATTCTTTGTCCTTTTTTTCTTGTTCTCTTTGGCTTTGTCTGTACTATGTTACTTTTTTGGTGTTTTGGGGTTTTTTTTTAGCAGGTTTTTTTTATTTTATTTTATCACCTCTAACATGTAATTTCTAGTCCGAGTGATTATGTTTTATTTCTAAATCAGTGGAGTCGGTCATGCTCTCTATATACCTCTGAAGCCTAAGAGATTTAGGCTCTGATTCAGGGAAGCACAGAGTATATAGCTGAATAGGATGCTGAGAGCAATTTCCTGGATCAGAGCAGTGAAAGGGAATGGATGATCCTTTGTTATTTTTGGTCTATTTTTGTTTCCTAAGTGTTGTTTTAGACACAGAATTACTGTCTTCTTCTTATGTTGCAATTCAGTCTTGATAACTGCAACTTTCTCAGTAACATTCCTGCACAGTGACTCATAGCAGATGTAAGCCTCAACTCTACAGAATTTAATAGCAAAAACAATCCCAGCCTGGGAAGGGCTCTGGAATTCTTTGCATCAGCTTAAGAAGATTTAACAACTTTTGAGTTCTGTCCAGAGGGTAAAGGTAAACATTTTAGGTACCTGTGAGGGAAGAAGGAAGAATTTGGGGTAATTGCTATAGTTATGGTTTAAGAGTAATATGTTTTTGAAGGTCATATAACTGGTGCAATGTTGCTAATGATGTATGAATGTTTTAGCAGGATCTAGCTATTTTGCTACAATATCTAGTTAGTTAATAAACCTCATTCAAATCTGTAGTTTCTAAATTTATAATAGCATATGGCTGTATGAACAAGGCTGCTTTTTAAGCCTAAAAGTAGATCAAATCATGAATTATTGTCCATTTTTCAGATGAGGAAAATGGGGCAATTTTTGTAACACTACCTAATTAAAACAAAGCAGAGTTTTATGCATGAGTTTAATCGTTAAAACCAGTTCAAATTTTAAGAAAGCAAACAAAAATCTTTCAAGTAATTAGCTGTCCTTTTGGCAGATTCTCTCATTATTATTGTATTTAGTAGCAATGCAATTCTTATTGACACTGTACAAACAGAAATAGGCATCTGAATTCCATCTAGTTTGCTGTCTCCAGAATTGAAGAACAAGAAAACAGGCTGACAGTTCAAAATTTTCATAGCACAGAGTTTCTCTAATGTCATCAAATCTATTTAGTAACTTCTTATTGGAAGACTTGGAAAAACATCGAATTTAGGGGAAATTTGAACATAGGATTGATTGTCTGAGTAGTCTGTGAAGAAAGCCCAGGCAGAGAGAAGGAAAAAAGTACCTTTCTGGAATTTTTATGCCATAGCTTTGGAGAAATCTTTCTGCACAGCTGTGCAAGTGTATATTCCAGGTGTAATCTTTGAATAGCAAATGAGTAATCTTACATGGATAAAATTTCAAGGATTCACAAGAGTTGCCCTGAAGCTTCAATTTTATTAAAACAGAAAGTGATTCTTTTTTTAGCTAACTGTTAAGGGCTTGTGTTTGCAACTTGAAAATATCACACTAAGTTTTTCTCACTCTAATATGATGTGTGATAATTAATCCATGTCTACTGTCTGAGATTAAGATTTTCCTGGAAAGGGATCTCCCCTGCACAAATCTGTTTTTTTTGTTTTTGTTAAACCAACACAGGTGTTATAACGAAAGTCTTGGAAGTCTCTCAGCACTTGTTAACTCTTTGGGTTCACTAGCATTAACAACACAAAAATATTTGCTAAGTTACGCAATTGTTTTCATCTGTGACATGGATTAAGATTTGTAATTTTTTTGCAGTTTTTTGGAGTGAATGTTTTTCAATGCATTATGTGTGAATATTTATCAGCGGTTGTATTCTCTCCCTACATTTTTAATTATTTTACCCTCCACATACATTTCTGGATAGTGCATTTTAAATAGCTATATAACAACCAGGGTAAATATTTAAATGAGTGGAGAAATTAGTTTAAGAAACTGACTTTAAAAGCAGTCTTCCTAGAGCAAGATTTTAAGCTTCCCTTGAACAGAACTTTAGCTTTACGTATTACCAAAAAGCATGGATGTACACTTTCAGAGAACTGTTACTAATACAACCTTTTCTGAAAGTTTTTGTAGAAATGTGGAAAACTAAGTAAACAGTTACCCACATTAATTCCAAGACTGAACCTGTTGATTCAGTTAGTGTATGCAAAGCTCTTTGAACATATATGGGGCTTGACCCTGTTTACCACTTTTCTTATCACTGTAGGGTTGACCACTCAGTGAATCTCATGTCACTGCCACTGTGGGATCAGATAAACTGCGTGAGTTTATACCTGCTGAGAAATTAGCTCAAAGGTACAAGGTACTGCCCCTTCCAGGATCAGCATTGCTCACTGTCCTCTACCTTATCTGGGTCTCCCTGCTGGGCAGTGACAGAAGCAGAGAAACACCGTTAGGTCAGCCATTTCCTTTCAGAGCTTGAGTTTTCATGTCTCTTCCTAGTCGTCTTGACCTTTCTCCTTTTTTGGGAGGACAACAGCACAAAGATTTTGGTGCCCTATTTCAGGTCCACTCTGTGTTCTTTTTCCTGTGTCCTCTCTGTTTCAATGTCTTCCCTGCTTCTGACTGACAGGTCTGCCAAATGGAGCTCTTGGTTTCTCCCTCTTTATACGCCACTTAATTCTCTTACGATCATAGTGAGCTCATATTGTGAGTGACTACAGGATCAATAATCCATCTTGGGTTTACTGTCCAACTTCCATTCTTAAAAATTAAACTCCAGGATTAAAATATCTTGAGCAATCTATTTAAATCATCACATTTAGAATTTTATTTATGAGACTATTCCTATATTTCAGTATGTCTTTTGAGCATATCTTAGTTCAGTGTTCAAGCTGATACACACAAAGTTGTCTTCCAAGTGCAGCCCTTATGAAGTTCGCCACAACAGGAACATGCTTGAGAAAGAGACACTCTTTAAATAGAAAGGTGACTTCATCTGAAGATGACAAACCAAGCCAACTGCACACACTACACTCCTCAGCGCTTCATTCCTTTTGTGCAGTTTGCTCATAGTAGCTCACACATGCTGTCAGGGACATGATCTGCCTTGATTGTACCGGATAGTCTTCTATTTTTTTTCCCCCCCTAACAAATTTCTCTGAACAGTATGCAAGATTTACTTCATAGTCTTTTTAAAAAAAATAAGAATACTGTCGTTGTAAAGCTGTGCAACCCTTTTAAGATTGATTGCGGTATTCAGGCATTCACAGTCAGTGAAATCATGATAGAACAGTTTGAATATTAAGAGTAATGTGAGGGAGAACAGTGTGCTTTTATAATGAAAATAAGAAAGAATGAAGCATAACAGTTAAATATGAATCTTTCAGTGAAAAAAATATAGTCCCTTCTCTCCTAGAAAACATATTTAAGATATGCATGGAGTCGGGACAGCAGTTATCAGAGACAGACCATTTGCAGGTTGTCCAGATCCCTAATGTACTCTTTGGTCACTCCTCTCCCACAACAGACAGTGTCATTGCAATAGATGGCAACAGCTGCTTTCAAAACAGTAGTGCCTGCAATAGCCATAATTACTACTGTCATAAGGTGAAAGTACATGTTTTATCATGGCAGAAACCTCTGAAATCCAAATTAATAACAGAATTCAATGCCAGGCAATTCTTGCAGATTTCCCCCCACCCTCCTTTTTTAAGCCTAAAATTCATAGGATTCACCACTTCAAACAGTAGCAGAACTTGTTGCATTGAATTATGGTAAAGTTTCTAATTCAAATGATATAACATTTATGTAGTTAGCATGAAGACCAACTTACAACTTAAAATTCAGAAATTTTATGGCATAGAATAACTTAGCCTAAGTTTTGCAGTTCACACTTTCTACTCAAGAAATATTTTATAGGTCATTTTTAATGGATTCCTTTGGTATCCTTAGAGATAGACATCAGCTTAGTATAGTGCTTTGCAGCTTAATGGTAGGTGTTGCATATGTCCAAAATGCTTAAAAAAACCTTCTGAGGTGTCTGTAACATGAGTCAATGGGTACAGAGTACCCTCAACACCTTGTGTCTGCATCAGTCCAGTGCAGGAAGTGGTATAATGAGCTTTATACAGATATACGTGGGCCTCACAACTCTATGCTTTCAAATATGATGCTTTCAAACCAGTAGAACTCAGAATGCAAAATAAAAAAAATGGTGCTTAAATAAGATAACTATAATTTAAAAAAGCATCCTAAGTATTTTATAGGTAGGTGTTGAAAACGTGAAATTTGGCTGGGCTGTAATTTGTACTCTTGCATGAGGTTTTCAGAGGTTGGTGAAAATAAAGTTGGACTTGTCCAATTTTACAAGAACTTAAAAACATACTTCACATAAGCACCTTGCTTATCTTTGTACAGTAAAAAGCACAGTCTGCCAAAGTTCCACTGGTGTTTTATATTAATTCCTGTAGAAACATGAGTGGAAATTTCCATAAAGTTGGTGTTTCAGTAAGCACATGCTGACATTGAATCATTAATCTCTATTATAGGTCTTATGCTTTGTCTAACCACAAATGTTTTAACATGTAGTTAGCTGATTTACTTTAATAAGTAGAAAAAGCAGAGTGGACACATATTTTGGTTTAAACAGGCGTTAGCATATGCTAAATGAAAATATTTTTAAGTTAAAAAAAAAAGAAACATTCCTCAGTTGATAGCTTGCAGCAGTTTAACTAATCAATTTAGAATTGGTTCATGTATAATCTTTAGAATTGGTTCATGTATAATCTATGTAAATATTTCAGTAATTGGAGGCCTTGGTTTCTCATCTGTGAGCTGAAAAGCATACATCTACCTTACAGAAAATCGTGAAGTTATATCAGCTAATGTTTGCAAGGCAAACATTGAGTTACAATGGTGATTGTTTTGGCATATGAAATAATTTTCATATGAAATAATGGGATTTAAAATGCTATGGGTCATACAGTACAAAATATGCATAGCTACCAGTTGAAAGATGTCATCCTTGTCACCGTTAGAACAAAAGCTGGTAAGTATGCATTTTTCCCAAAAATTACTCTGCAACAGTAAAATTGTCTCCATCTTCTCCTGGCACACAAAAGTTGCACAAATCTTTAGTTCAAGGGCAACTAGCCTAACTCAGATTTTAATTACTTCAATGTAACAGAGAGCTTTCTCCCAACTTTAATGGACCAACAAGGAATATTGCCCTGCTTTTCAGAGCATTTTAAACTGTTATTTTGCTTTTGTCTTGTTTCACAATAACATACATGGGTTTGAATCTTGAATAGCTGTCCTAAAATACACAGAGAGCTCTGATACAAAGTGGCCTAAAAGGATAAATTCTGTTTTTACTGGGTTTTGGAGTTTTACTTGATCAGACTATTTTAGACACTTGTAATGAAGCCTAAATATACATTATCTTTACAATCTATAAGAAAATGATTATTGGTTAAATAGATTATTTTGAATAAAGTTTAAGATGTCAGGTGTAAATATTTAGTTTTAATGTTTAAGTTAACTAGTATTTAATTTGTTCTTCTACTTCACAGCTTCCAAAGGATGAAGATTTTGATAATGATTGATTTTGTCCTTGCAGCTAGCTTGATGGATGCCATTGGCAGCTCTGTAAGTTCTAGTAATTAAATTTGGCTATAGAGTTCCTTCTAAATATTTCATACCTTGTCCTCCATAGTGCTTACAATGTCTCTCAGCTACATGGGATGGCAGAGCCTTTGATGGAAAAGATTAGAATTCAGAACAAAACTGAAAGACTGGGGAAATAACCTCAAGTGATGTTCAGTGGGGACAAGTTTCTGATAAGAAAAGAGGAAACAAATGCATAAATATACAATGGAGGGTAAATGACTGGGCAATAGCACTGAAGAAGGTAATCCAGTCAGTTTGTTACTGGATCCGACATGAAATAGGAGGTGATAGGATACCTTTGCTAAAAAAGGTATCATACGATGCATTAACAGGCACATTGTACAGAAGGCACACAAGACAGTTATACTACCATTCAGGGGTAATGCTAACTCAGAATAACACCTTTAGTTTTGAGCAGCATACTTATAGAAAGGCAAAACCCAGGAACTCCTAAAGCGGTGGCTGCAGCAGTAGTATTTCTGGTCATTGACACTCAGGATGAAGAATGTTTCTATCCTTTTTGGTGGCTGCTGAATTTACAACTAGGTGAGCATCATTGTTTGTGGCTTACATTATCTTACGGAAGCCTTTTGTTCAGATAAGTACTTCTACAGGGGCAGAACAGGAAGGATCTGCCTCTGTAATCACTTCTGCTCAGTGGAGAAAAATATTGCTAATTTTTATAGAAGCCTACTGAGAAAAAGGCATTACAATGAAACACGTCTGCTTTCTGTTGATTTTTCATTTGGAATATTACGGGCTTTAGCTGACCCTGTGACTAAAAACTGGGAACATTCTGAAATTTATCTCTAAGTTTTCACATTTTAATCTCATTAAAACACTAATCTCAATAGAGATTTTTTGGAGCTCATTTAAATTCTAAAAATATAGGAAATAACACCGAGTAAAAATTTTGTATTTTTATAGTTTTCATAAAGTATTCTGAGTCTAATTTATAGCATCAATTTTAATGGAAGGTCACTAGCTGCTAAATAATTCACACAGTAATGAAATAAATATTGTGAATGCACATTAATTGCAGCAGCTGGTTAAATATGGGACCACATGTCCAAGAGCAGAGCTGTCAGCAGTTGTTAGATAATTGCTTCTCAATGTGTAGCACAAACAGTTGCTTCACTGAAACAGACAGAACAGGTTATGTTCAGTCTGGTTTCAATCAGTGGGCACTACTGTCCACTGGAGACAGGCGCAATCAAATTCACATTTTTTTTGAGTATTTCAACATTGTAATAGTTTAACTTCGGTCCATATCTAACAAAAGAAATAGCAATATGTTATAGCTGCTGACTCTTATAACCCTAGGTTACATTTTGCTTCTATATTACTCTAGCTGTGCACTGGTTTAATCCCAATGATTTTAAAAGAGTTATCCTGTGAAAAAGTGTAGTAGTACATTAAAAGAGCAGTCTGGTCAAAAAATCTAAAAAGATCTAAAAGATCGAAAAAGATCTAAAAGCCATATTGATCCACCCTGAAGTTACACAGCTAACTTGTGATTGTCCCATGGGAAAAATAGGTGTGGAATTCCAAATATGAGAATTGTGGTTTTGCTGTGCAGCAGCAAAGTATGATGGGATTTGTCTGGAGTTGACAGAAAGAGACGTCAATGAGGAGGCTGGAGTCAGGGAGAGAAAGCAAAGTATCAGATACCAGTACTTTTCATATGTATGTTACTTTCAAAACTCTTTCTGCTCAGTCATTTCTTTCTTATGGTGTAGTTATTCAGTATGGCTGGTGATTTCTTGATTGCCACTTACTATTTACCAGCACTGTGAGCTTAAATCCTTTTCATCAGGAAATTGCTATGTGTAATGTAGATATATTACTGTTCACCCCATAATGATTGTATTGTCTGTAAAGCAAATAACAATCAGCTCGGTGTTAGTTTTTCATTTTAATGAAATAATTCACAATTTTTAAGTAAACAAAAAGAAAAGATCAATTTAAAATGCAAAGTTAAGAATAATACTTAGAGACATAGCCTGCTGCAGACTTGTGTTTAATTTGATTCAAAGGAAAGAACCTTTTATGGTGATATATGAAGTAGTGTCATACTGAATTTAGATACCAAGTTTTTCTAAGGTACGATAATATTTTTGAGAAGTTCTGTACTTTTACTATATGATTTAATCACAGTAGGAGAATGGCTTTTAGCAGTATGAATAGGTGAAGTGATAGATGCATTTTCCCTAGTGAAATGTGTGAAAGAAACACACTTAGCTGCCTGTCCTTAAATGCGCAGACTCCTCTGTCCAGAACTGAAAGTGGCTCTTCATGGCTCAGACCTTGCCACCTGTTAAAGAGATTACCCACCCGAAGTCTTGCCTATGAAATTGCAAGGGCCTGGTGACAGGGGCCACTGTTTCCAGGATCACCCAGGTCTTTCCTAAGGTATTTTACCACGTTCTCCAAGGTTGCGAGTACTGAGTTCAGGCTGATACAGGCTAACCTTCTCAATAAACAAACACTGCAGTAAAACTGGTAAGTGTGGCATGGTGGCTCCTTCATCACTCTTAACTTAATGTGATTAGGATTAATATTTGGTCTGACTGTTAACATGGTTTTTTTGACAGCTTTACTTCTATAGTTAGCATTAGCTTGTCAGGGTGAGCCTGGAAATATATTTTTTTTATTATTTATTCACTCTTTCTCAACCCACCTATGCAGCTCTCCGGTTCTCTGTAATTTTCTGTATGTACTTGGGACTAGTCTGAGAATTTGCTGTCAAGGAAGTCTCTTCTGAATTTCCCAGTTCAACTCAGTTTTTGTGAAGGGTTTATATAAAGCTGCAGATAACAAGTTGAGACAACCACCCTGGAAAGACTGCATAATAGTGCATCCTTTCTTTGTAATATGCAACATGTCACACATTAACCAGTGCTTATGGTCAAATAACATCCCTCTAAGCCACCGTAGCAAGTTTGTCTCTGTGCACATATTTTAAGTATTTTCTTCTCTCGTTTCCTGCTAGAAGAAAAGGAGGGTATGCTATAGCTGTCAACAACTGAAAAAGATTTTCAAGGGAGTATTCTTAAATAAGATGGGACTCTAGGGATATTAGGTCATTGGCTGCTTTGTTTATTCTTCTAAAAATTTTAGTGTTTGTTAATGATGCCTCTCACTTTACAGCTCCTCCTTGTGGTCAAGCATCTTAATGGCTTCTCAGGACCTGGTAGCAAGCAGACAGTTGGAGCCTGCAGACACACCTGCTGTCAAAGCAGCCTGACATTGGCAGCCCTAACCCAGAGAGGCAGTTGAACCTTTTGCGCTCGAACAGGTCACTGACAAACTGCCTAGTCCTGCCACATGTATATTCCCCATTCTTTTATTCCACTACGTATATTAGATTGCAGTTAAGTATGAATTAAAGCAAGCATCTGATACACTTCAGAAATACTTAAAGCGGAGACCTATATTCAGGATTGTTCTGCAAAGTCAGCATGGCTGATCATCAAATTTTTCAGTGTGACTAAACATTGCAGGCAAATGGAACATGATGGCTAGGAACCATTTTACTGAACTCGTGGACATAGATTCTTTTATCTTCAAATACTCTCTTGAAATGTCTCTAGTTCATTTGTCTATTTGTTGAAAGTTAATTGCATCGTCTCTAGTGAAAAAGGAATGGCGCCTGGACACCTGCAACATTTATTTCTATCAGAAATAACAGGTCATAGTCATGACATGATTTATATGGATGTTCCTTGACAGTAGCAGAAGTTCCTCTGCTTTTTAACTAGTACCTCAAATTAATTATGAAAAAAATCTGCATGTAGTAGACTCATAAAATGCAGATTCTAATTAATACTGTTAGTTCACGAAGTCTGTTCTTGGAGTTGTGGTGAATGGTACTGCAAGGAAGTCAGTCTAACCAGAACTGTTTGTGCTGCGTAGAAACTTACAGAATGGTATCAGCTTTTCAGATAGAAGAAAACAAAAAAAATCACTGCAGCAAGAAAGTGACAAGAAACGTTTTGGTGGGACTTTTCATGGAAAATAGGTGAAGCCTGAGCCTGATACAAATGAAAGTATGCGGATGCCACTGGAGGTGCACATCAGTATGCTCGTTCAGATCTCTCTATAGTTCAATGTGACAGGGCAATGTTCTGAGATACCAGCTCTTCCATACGGATGACAAATGTTACAGGTCTACCTCCTTAGCTCATGTAAATAATGTTGCCCTATGATAAGGTTGCACAAATTTAGAACTACTGCATATTTGATCTTGCATATCAGATGTCCAAAAGGTTGCCCTCTGATTTTGCTTTTACAGTGCTAGTTGTGCTCTTGTGCAAGCACCATAGCTACTAAACTCTGTTTGCTCATATGAAATTGCAGACACAATGTTACTGATGCAAAACCTTATGTCACGTTTGTAAAATGTATCATAAAACCCCAAAGGCTTTTTTCCCCATGTTGAAATCAAATTTGTTTAATATCTATTTGGAACTGTACAGGCTGGTTTAATTTAAGCTCCCTAGATTGGGTTCAGTTCACTTTGGCTATTTTACCATAGTCATTAATCTAAAAACAATTATTTATTGCTCTGCGTACATTCAGCATGTCAGAATTTGGAACGGTTATTCCAGCTTTCTTGTCACGTATCCATATTTGCACCAGGGTGAAATGAGTGCTAGGTATCACCATATCAGAATCACCACATTTCTCACTCACTCTGCATGGCAAAATTAAGTGTACAAGTCACAGCACAATATTGACTTTAAGTTTTTAACTTTTATTTTTCATGCATATTCACAGCTTCTTAGGGACTATTTATTTTAGCATGCCAAAAATGAGCTTGAAACTTTACAATATTTATGTTGGCAATGTTAAGATTCTTATCATAAGAAGTATGTAATCTAAAAGCATTTGAAAAATGCACAATGAAGTTGAAAACATATCAGTGCGGACTGTATTTCTTTAAAACTCTGAAATTTTAGAACCTTCACAATGTTAGTCGCAGGCCTCACTGGATAGTAAATCTCTGTACATGGCAGGTGATAGAGAATAAGCAATCTTTATGATAGGGTCTGTACTACAGTGTTTTTCCCTAAAGTCCCCTCTGCATGTTTGCAGTGGGAGCTGGTAGTTATAGCCACTAAAGAGAAGGTCTCTTTGCAAAGCAGGTATATGTTTGCACACTCTGTAATATATGAAATAATTTTAAATAGAGGTAGCAATTGAGGTGGAAGTCAACATAGTGTCTGTAGGAAATTGTGACCAAAATGTTTTATTCAAGTTAAATTTTATTTATGGTTTGTTTGGTTGTTTTTTTGTGTCACATGTTAAACATGACAAAAAATTGTTGATTTTACAATAAGGTATGTTTTCCTCTCTAGGATCTACAGAACTGTTTTCAAGAGCAGATACGACTTCAGGGCCAGGTGAGGCTTCTGGAACATCGTGTGAAACAGCATCAGTTAAAAATTATACAGCTTTTAGAGAAGAAAGAGATTCAGTACAGTGACAGAGGAGATGAGAACAGTGTCATTGACTTGGGAGGAAAAAGACAGTATTCAGGTTAGAAACGAAGCTATTCTTTTCATTTCCATTCATTGTAATAATACCCAGAAGCTTTAGCACAATTGGGCCCATTGACTTATTGTTTTAAAAGCTCACAGAAAATTGCTTGTTTAAAACACAGTGTTCAGCTTTTACCTAGGCCTGCTGCCGCAGGGAAAAATTGTTCATGTCACACGGTATAAATCAAATCAGGATTGAAGCAGTTTATTGGTTTATTAATAGCATATAATTAAAAAACAATCCGTGAACAATAAATTCAGAATAAATATATCAGCAATACAACAGGTAAAAGCCAATAATAGACATTCACAAAACATTAATAAGCAGTTACAGATTTCTGAGCACCCTTCTTTGACTAATCTCAAAAAGTTCTAACTCACAGGGTCAGTTCACATTCACACATTCACAGGGTTGCATGGGTTACAAGCACACACCGACTCTGTTCCAATCTGTAAAGTGCCTGAGACATCCATATTTACATGCATAATCCTGGCATAATGACATCTGCGTCTCACTTTAATAATATTCTGTGTGTTACACCATTTTGACCGAGTTAGGTTCAGCTCAGGACATCACAGCTTCTAAAATACTGGTTTTAAGTTGTTTTTGTAATCTCACCAGCATTCTGGTGGTGATCCGGTCCCTCTGCAGTGGAAGAAGGCTAAGTGTGTTAGCCTGTAGTAGCTGGAGTGAGGCCCAAACTCTTAAAATAACAAAACACCATCCAAACCAATAGTTGGATTGAAAATACAATCTGGGGGTCTGATTCTTGGACGGTCTTCGTTTCTAGTTGTCCAGTGCTAGACAGTCTAAACTTCTATAAATTTTAATCGCCTTGTTTGAATATACTTGTAGTGTTTATGCTGCTGGAAGAAATCACAACATAACAAGGCATCAAATATAATAAAGCACCATTAAAATGAAATTAAAAGCAGTTGTAAGCCTGACTTTAAATTTTAGCTGTATATTTATTTATGTATTAAGCATCCTGGAATACTTTTTTTTATTATTATGGCTGACTCATTTGTTACTGGAAAAGATTATTAAAACCACATTTAGCTGAAAGGTATTTGTCCTTTCTCAGCCTATGTCCCAGTTTATTTTCTTAAAATGTGATTCTAAATAACAGATCGAAGTTGTTCCGGTTTCTGATGATTTTTTTTCCCCATTATTTTTTCACTTTCCTTATAGCCTGGAAAATGCTTTTCCCTATTGATACTGCATTATTTCATTCAAACTGCTGTAGCATTTGAATGTCAACAGAGCTGGATAATTTGGGGTTAGATAGTGAGGGAGAAATTCCACACTATATACACATGCTAAAAATTAAAATATGCTTAAGTGTTTTGCTAACCTACTAAGAAAATAATGGACAAGAAAAGCTATTTTCTATATGCCAGTGAAACATTCTCTAGAAAGACAACTTAGCTGTTATTTAAATCATGTTTTCTATTAGAGTTTATTCAAATCCTGGCATAGCTATTTGTTTTCAGTATAAAGTGTTTATTTTCTATGTCTAATCTTCACTGACACCTTCACTGAGAAGAAATGTAATAGTTCAGAAAGTTCCAAACTGGCCTGGAAGGTTCAGCCAACATGTTCATAAATGTTTCAGGGAATATCTTACAGTTAATCAGCCCTACCTTCGCCAGGAAAAACAGAAATGTTGAAAATTATACGTCTTTCCTGTATGACTGCTTGATGGTAGATTACATATAAACAAAGAACTCCTTTCATTTCTTAACTCCTAGAGGAAAAAAGATAAGATTATACAATTACATTGCTGTTATATTTTCATGAGCTCTGAATTTTGTCATTGCTGTAAATGCTGATTAGCCACTAACACCAATGGAGACCAGACTGTAAATGGTATCAAGCCGAAGTGGTATCATTTTACACATACATTGCACTTTTTGGGGGTAGTCTTCTATATATTTTTGCTCCTGTTTGGTACAAGGGGCAAGAGTATCAGGTCCAGCAATTGTTTCCTTTTTCTAACACTGGTGGTTCCATACTCCTTGTTTTTGGCAGTTCTCCTGTGGACTTTCTGGACATAGAAGTACATGTTTGTTTTTAAATGTTGCTGTGTGTTTTATATGTAGAGAAGTTATATGATTGTAACAGGATTCTAATGTGGATTATATCGTTGTAAATTAAAAGTGACACCACTTAAACCAGAGGAGTTATTTTGCTAGTCAAATGAAAACAAAATGATAGTATTTTATGGTGGAAAACAGATTCTTTTAAAGAAATGTCAAAATAGTTACAGCTCAATAAAGTTTTAAAGCAACACAAATACAAGAAAATGCCCAAAAGTAATAAAAACTTGTTTGCAGAGGTGTTTCCTTTGTATTAGCCTGCTTCATATGTGACTCTCATATGACGTGACTTGACTTCTATTATTGCCTTGATTTCTGATTTTGCCAGTAAGTATAGGACTGAAAAAACTGTGTCTAATGAATGTTTTGTGAACAGATTGTGCAGAAATCTACAATGACGGCCATAAGCAAAGTGGATTTTATAAGATGAAACCTATCCAGAGTCCTACTGAATTCCTTGCCTTCTGTGACATGTCTGAAGGGGGTGGTTGGACTGTTTTTCAGAGACGTTCTGATGGCAGCCAGAATTTTGATAGGTAGGTACTAGACTTAGTCATTAAAATTGGAAACAAAGGGGAGAAACATTAAACCAGATGGAGCTAAGTTAAATCTATAACTTTAGAATTATATGAGTATGTTGTTATTCTGGGAGACATCTCTTCTAGTCTTTCTCTGACAGCTTGTGCATTTTACATGACAACACTTCAATGTCACATGCATTAACAATTGTTGGAGCAAAAACTCTTAATGACAAGTAAAGGACTACCTTGTCTTTTGCAAATAGTAAAAATCTAAAAAAGTATAAATGTAAGCAATCTGCTTGAACTGAAATACCATCAGCAAACAAATATGAGAGAAACCCACCACAGAGTAATCTGTAGCTCATGGTAAAATGCCTCCAGGAAAGATAAGATGGGTGAGAACTTGATTTGTGGACACCTAATCCCCTTGCCTTTGCCAAGACTCAAGCATTTTTTGGGAAATGTCTAGAAGTGAAATTTTTGGTGCTGTGAGACTTGAATTTAAAAAACCACAAATATTTACAGATATTAGAAGAAAGAAGAAGGTTTTTAGAACCTCCGCTTTGCCCAATTTGCTTTTCACGTATCTGCATCCTTCTGTGGATTTGTGTCTTACCTCTTACAATTCCTGTAACTAACTTTACAGTACCCTTATGAAATAGAGAAGCAATCCCCAGAGAGAATGAAAAACTGCAATCCAGCTAAGAAAACTTTGCTATTCTTATTTTATAACATATGCTCAGACAAGCTGCAGAAGCAATCTGTAGCAGTTTACAATTGTTACTACCACACACCACCCATTCTTCTCCCTTGCTAGAGACTACCAGCTACTTAAGTCACAGAGGCTGCTTTCTCTTATGACTGCCTGTCCACAGCCTAATACTTTCACCCATTGGTTGAAGTATGGTTGCTTCTCCTCAAGGAAATGAAGTATGTTTGCTTCTCATCAAGGAAATAGATCATACTTTTGTCCCCATTAGAACATGTCATGAAACCAAAACCACTGAGAAAGAGTTTCAAAGCCACTGTAGACAGGGAAAAGATTCAGTGCTTTCAGACTACATATTAATTCTTGAAACTATGCACCAATATGAGTTCAAAAATTGTTAGAATCAGTCAATAAGTCACAGCTGGAAACAGCTAGCTAATACCTCAATTTACAAAATTATATATCCAGCTGCAGGATTTTCACAGCTTAATCAAATCACAGAAAATAAAGAAACAATGCTTGCAATACACCTACACATTCACTTAGATCCCCTGGATTTAACTAGGAAAAATGTTTTCACTTTGGGTAACTTGTGCTATACCAGATTGGAGCTAATGTGTTTTCTTCTGGTCTTAAAATCTGTTAATCTTAAACCACTTTGAATGTACCTCTTAGGACTACTCTTTGGACTGGGATTCAGTGACCAGTGTAGTGTGGGATTCAGCCTTTAACATGTGAAAAATAGAAATAATTCTGTGAAGATCAACAATGTAAATAAGATAATAAAGTCTAAAATATGTTTTTATTAATGTTCCCATATATAATGAACCTACAAAGAGTTTAGCAGGGGACTACCAAGATGATCAAGGGCTGGACCACTTGCCCTATGAGGACAGGCTAAGGTTTGTTCAGCTTGCAGAAGAGGTGGCTTCAGCAGAACCTAATAGTAGCCTGCCTGTACCTACAAGGTGGTCACTAAGAAAACAGAGCTGTTTGAGAGCTTGTTGAGTAAACAGGCTCTTCACAGTGGTGTCTGGTGGGAGGATGAGAGGCGACATACGTAAGTTGAAACAAGAGAGGTTCAGACTGGATATAAGGAAAAACTTTCTCACTGTGAGAATAGTCAGCAGGTTGCCCAAAGAGGATGTGCAGTCTCCATCCTTGGAGGTTTTCAAGACCTGAGCAACCTGGTCTGATCTCATGGCTGACCCTGCTTGGAGCAGGACATTGGACTAGATTACTTCGTGAGGTTCCTTCCAATTTGAATTATTCCGTGGTCTATGATTGTATGATAAAATAAACATCCAAGCAAACTTGCTTTTTTGATAAATTAGTAGTTTATACTCTTTTCAGAGTCTGGACTGACTATGAAGAAGGCTTTGGAAATTTTGTTCTGACAAATGGCGAATATTGGCTTGGAAATAAAAAACTTCATTATTTGACTAATCAAGGTAAGATTTGTATTGTAACAATAGTCTTCTCTTGTTTCTGTTTCTTTGCTGTTTCAGGGCCGTTTTTTGTTACCCTTTTTGTTAGCATAAATCCTGCATTCTGTTGTTAGTCTGCATGGACTTCTCCAAGTTTCAGGACAAAACACATTTGAATATATGTTTTCTAACAAAAGGTTCAAAACTGTCATTGGGCCAATGGCATGCAGGGAGCACCTGCAAAACAGGGAACTGTAGACAGGACTACACCTTAAAATAATTGTCTCTACCCATTTCACAGCATCACTGACAGTCCAGAGTCAGGTAGTATGCTGTACCAATTCATTTAGTCAGGGCTTTACATGGCTGCATAGGCTATTACATGAAGGTAAATCTAGGCCTGTCCTCTTGATTAGGCTAGTCTTAGAAAGCTATTTCCATCCTTCTAATAGTCACTCAATCTAAGATAACTTCTGCTTTGCTGTAGAATGCTGCACATACAAACCTTACCCATTGACCTAGCCAGCTAATTTGTATGGAAATCAATGCCACCAGGATGTGGTCCTAATTTAACTCTTTTATCTTCAGAATATAAAAATATGATTTTCTCAGGTGTATGCTTATTGATTGATTCTCACTATCCTTTCATTACCACCTCAAATACCTTACTAAAATATAAAGCCCATAAGGCCATTTTTTTTAAGATTTTTTTTGTCTACACTTGAAAATCTGTATTGGAATAATTCTAAAATTTTCTGAGCTTAATCAGGTGAATAAAGACAAAGAATAGCAAGATATGCTTCAATATGCATAAAGAAAGAAGATAAAAACCCATAAAATATGCTGTGATGATACAGATAAGATTCATGATGAAAACATAATTAGTATTTTAATCTTCTACTATATAATAGTCTGTTCTGAAAAGTAGTGAGATAGGCTAGTTTAACCAAAATAATTTGTGTTGTTGTTTCTTAAGGGAACTATACTTTAAGAATTGATCTAACTGATTTTGAAGGAGAACGGCGTTTTGCACAATATGCAAGATTCAGAGTTGCAGGTGAAGAGGTAATAAAATAGTAAATAATGACTAGAGGTTTTCATGAAAATGTGGATTCTGTAGACAGACAATAAACATACAAATTCCCTAATTTTCATAAAGGTTTGTGTAGAACCTTATCATCATATTTTATTTCTTACAAATGCTTGGAATTTTCAAATATGTAATAATAGTGGTTTACATTGATACATCAATTTCACACTTTCTGTAAGAGGTATGAATCATTTTGTTTAGCAGCCATGGATAAAAGCAGTTTTTCTATTTTTGTTGATATTACCAACAATAATGGTACATGATGTTCTGGTTTGTTAATATGTACTGCAAACTAACTCTAATATTGTTTTTATTATGTCATTTATACATAAGGTTATTGACAAATTTTACCCCTGGTAAGCATCTTTACACCCCTTCATTATCTAGTACACAGTGTTTAAGTGGCATGACATTTCTGAGCATAAAAATAGTAGCAAATGTAACAGATTAGTTTCCTCTCTGTGGTTTCACTCTCTGACATGCTAAAGGTTAAAGACATATTGGATTACTTTTTTTTTCCCCCCCTTTCTTCACATTTTTCGTTAGCATTCTTATGAGATGAGCTGTGGTGAATACTCTGGCACAGCTGGTGATTCCCTTACTGGTGGATTTCATCCTGAAGTAAAATGGTGGGCTGATCATCGAGGAATGAAATTCAGTACTAGAGACAGGGACAATGACAACTATGAAGGGAACTGTGCCGCAGAGGAAAAGGCTGGCTGGTGGTTTAACAGGTGTGTTGATTTTATATCAGTATTGTCAACTATTCTGCTCCATGTGTATTCATACAATAATAACATATGGTAGAAGATAGGATTGGCATTGTTTATTATATTTGAAATCTGCCCTTGACCCCTACCAGAGATCTCAGTGCTGGTAAGACTGAGACTCACCTTAGAAGGGACAGCACCTACCGCACAGCTCAAGCTGGTCTGTGGTAATGGTATTCGCCATAGGCTTTGGTTGTCTTTGTTATCAGATAGTAAGGAGAAGATAATTCTGCCCCTTTAAGGTAACCAGTTTTTACACAAGTAGGTCATGTAGAGTTTGCAGATGTATCCCTGTTGTACTTCATTCTTGCATTTCTCCTGCGTTGCACTAGACCAGATGTGGCAGTACTGCAGAATATCTGATAAGTTAAGCTAGTGCCAGGTTATTAAGCCTCACTTTTTTCACCTCAGTTCACAGCATCTCACTCCTGTTATTCCTTCTATATCAAGATGGGAATGTGTCCACTCAGTTTCTGTCAGTGAGCATGGCTGGACTGAGAGGAAGATCTTTTTAAATACGGTTCAGTGAAAGAATTTTAAAATCCTACTTAGATACAAAATACCAATTCAAAAAGAAAGGATAAAACTGGTAGCCTTAGCACTGTCTGTATAGGCAGCTATGTTATTTCCCTTAATTAATGAGATAAATATAGCCATGAAGAGAAACTATGCAATCTAGAGAGGTTTAAAATACAACTCAGGGAAGCATACTACTCTCTCACTGTGATCTCAGTTCACTTGGCAAGAGCTGCCAGGCTGGATCAATTCCATTGTTTCTCTCTGTTTTGTCATCCTTTGTTCCTCTTTTTTTAACTCCTCATTTTCCAAATTCTGTTGCCATAAGTAGTCTGTGACCAGCTTAGCTGATATGATGTAGCTATTAACTCAATGTTTCACAATTAATTACTTATTTTAATACATTTTAATATATTTGCATGGCTAGTGGGTCGAAAGAATGTTTGAGACATACGGAAAAAAATCACATGTAGACAAAGGTTTTTTGCAGTTCTCACGAAAGCTAAGATATAAAAGGGAAAGCCAACTGTGTTGGAGATCCTTTTCCCATGAAATCAGAACTTTTGTGGGTTTAGAGGAATATCTAGACCTCAAGTAGCATAAAACTCTGATACCATGCCATGGAGTTCATTAAGAGTGAATCACCAATCACTTTTAGTCAAGCGCATACATTTTTTGTCTTTTAAAAACTTTTTTTTTTAATATTGGATTGGTCTGGACAAAAGAATGACCTCTTTGCAAAAGTAGCTGTACGGCAGAACTTGACAGTTATTAATACCTTGTAGTTGGTGCTACATAACTACTAAAGATAGCTGACTCCTACCAGACTAGTTCCTATTATGGCTGTGTAGCTCATGCTCTTAAAGTGGCAGTCTATCTGGATAATGAAAATGAGTTACTAGTAGTGTTACAAGTACCACTGCCTTGCTACTGACTTTTTTTATGTTAAGCCTAACATAAAACTGAATACTGCAAAATACTAGAAAACTTCAGTATCCTTAAATCCTACCCAAAAGAACAAGACTGGCAGAGAAAGGAAAGCACTCAGAACATGTATTTTTCATGCACAGATTAGCAAACATAGAAGGAATTAGCGTTCTTGGCTGGTTTGTATAGGAGCTCCCAGGTATGAAGGAATTTTTTATGGACAGCTCTATGCCATCTGGGCTAATGAAATACAGAAACGCCCAGATAATGTGAATACCAAGGGATGTGACACAAGTGAGGCCACATGGAAGTAGCTCATATCTAGTTTAAAGCCACTGGTCTTGCTCTAGCTCAGCACTTGTTATCCTGGACTTCTGCAGAAAATGGCCTCTGTATTCTCTTGTAAGCAAAGCTTTAGGAGATATTTTCAGCTTGGACACAAATCCATGGAGCTGGGTTCACTCTGGTACTACACCCAGGTCATAAGCTTTCCTGCATCCAGGGCATTGCAAAGGTCAGTAGGTTCATAACTGGTAAAAGCAGAGCTAACAAGTCTAGTTGGACATGAGCTTATTCTCCCCCCAGGACTCCCAGTTTTAGTTACACCATTCATGGATGATCACAGTGGATCTGCCAGGCACCAAGTTGGGGCCACAGATCTCAGTAACTCAGGCTTCCTGCATCACCAATCATCTTGGAGACAGCTACATCCATGTGGGGCTGTATTGGAGTCAGTGAGTCCAGGCAGAATTCAAACAGTTCTTCAGGGAACCAACTCCATCTCTCCGCATCTGTCATACAGTTAATATATAATTCAGATAAAATGTCCAGAGATAATTGAGAGTTGACTGTACTTTTGAAACTATTGCAGTGCGGTTTTTTACTTTAAAAATTAGCCTATCGGAAAGAAAGGAGGAACATAGGCTAACTTTAAGGTGTTTATTGACTTGTGAATAATGAATGTTGCTTCAGAATATCATATCAGTAATCACATGCCAGTTGTTTCTTTAGTATGTCCAGTTATTTCAGCAATTACGATCCTTCTAATGAAATCTGTGTTTTGATTCAAAGTAGACAGAGTGCCTGCTCAACGCAGAATTTGTATGGCTAGAAAGATTTTATCAGCTCTGATACAAATTTGTCATTCTCAAAAACAAAGTCACTTTTGATATCTGCAGTTTATAAGATTTCAGCCAACACATTACCAAAATTGAGCTTAAAAATTCTAAGCAATGAATAAGCATATATTTATGAGAATTCTCCTATGAGGCTTTTATCACAGTTTTTATTTCAGTTCTCAAAAACAGTTGTTAATGAAGTGTAAGCAAAGCCAAAGAGGCTAAGATTTGCCAGTAATAATACCCATAAGGTTCATTTGGACTGTTTTCTGTTTGCATATTTTCTGAAGTCTGCTTTTGAAATCCATCATGGTGTTCGACAGCTAGATATTAACAGCACTTATAACAAAATACTGAATTGGCAGATAAACCAAGCTGATTCATTACAATGTGCTGCAGAAGAAACAACCGTTTTGCTCTCCATATGGTCACATAAGGATCTAAACTTCTTTCTTGTAGAAACCAAATGAGTATCAAGGTTGTGCTGGTACCTATTCAAGCCTTTTGGGTTTTGCTGGGGGGGGGGTGTGTGTGTTTGTTTGTTTGTTTCAACCACTGTATTTGATAAGCTGTAACAGCATTTCTGCTTCAGTGTGTTAAAGAACCAAAAAAAGAATGTTCTTTATATAGTCAAATAAAACGCCAGCTCCGATGATCCAGTGAATTGGCATACATATGTTTAATAAGCTGTCAGATTTAATCTATTTGTAAATAGAAGTCCACAGCTGACTAGGCAAACTGATGGTGGTATTCAGGTTTTGTCATACGAAACACCATTTGGGGTAACTGTAAAACTTACGAGGGCCTACTCTGGAACAACAAAAAGCAGCACAGTATTTCTTACCCAGTTTTGCTTGGTGTATGCCCTGCTGCCACACGTGACCTGAACAACTCTGGAATAATTCTCCACTGAAACAGATTAGCAGGCAAAACTCAGAGAGCTAGTAATGTCAGAAAACGTGTGGAAAGAACAAAAAGAACTTTTGTTTCAAAGAAGCTAAGAGCAGTTGTGCTCTAATAAAACTTATTTTTTAGGCACACTGAAGTCGACAAATGCAAATTTTTGCAGCTGTCAAACTGGGCTGTTACCAACACGGCAAAATTTTTGACTGGGACACAAACTACAAGTGCTTGCAACTTTTCGACAGGAGGCCTTATTTATGTTTTCCTTTACTTTTCCACCAGGTGTCACTCTGCCAACTTGAACGGTTTGTACTACAAAGGCCCCTATACTGCAAAGACAGACAACGGGATTGTTTGGTACACTTGGCATGGGTGGTGGTATTCTCTGAAATCCGTTGTCATGAAGGTCAGACCAGCAGACTTTGAACCTAATATTGTTTAAGTATTTTATTAAGACGATTTATCTAGTTAATCTTTTAGCAAATCAATCCAAATTAAAACATATGGGCAGATTTTTGCTTCTCATCTATGCATATATAAATCTGGAATAATTCCTCCGCAACCAGTAGTTTTATGATATGTAAATGAGGAGACAAGCTAGCCTGTGAATCTGTAGATGCACATACTAGTGCTAATATGCGTACAGGATTTTTTTAAAAAGGCAGGCATTCACCTAGGAATAAGGGCATCTTCATCAACATGGAGAATTTTTGGCTTCTGCAGTAACTACAAATCCTTTCACCTTTTAAAAAAACACCCAGTATTGTCACTGTGTTGTCTCAAAAATGAAAGCGAATTCTACGTATTACAACAAAAAAATTATTTCAATACAAGCATAAGGCTGGTTTACTCAGTGGATGGAATATACTTTCTTTGGAATGATTCAAGGCTTTAGAATTGAGTTGCCTGTAAATTCCTCTGATTTATTTGTTGCATGTGTTGTGTACATAGCATACATAAAAAGTATAAAGAATGAGGCAGGGAACTGAAGGAAGAGAAGGGATGCTACCAGGCTAGAATCAATTGAATCCAGCATACAGAAGTGGATTGTCTGTTGTTGCTGAAGCATTTCTAGGGCTGGTCCCATCATTTCAATCTACCATTTTTAGATGGTCTGTAATTATGCCTTTCTTCTTCTTGGTAACCATTATGCCTGACTTTTTTTTGGTAACAAAACCTGGACTTAAATTTATTGACATTTGGAGTTTACCAAAAGGCTAAATAACAAAAGCTGCAACTAATTTTAATGTGAGCTATGCTTTGAACATAGACTATCATAATGCATGTGTAGGTGGAAGTGTATTTCATGTGCAACTAAAATCTGGCAATTTAGAGGTTCTTAGTGCTTGACTCTAAATCTTTACTTTCTTCATGTATCTCTTAGTCTCAACAACTCTCCAAATGTGAATTCCCTGTTCAGTCACTTCAAAGTCGTTCTGCTTCTAAGTCTATTATCTTCTCCTTTTCTTATGTCCTTGTCTTGGCTCCCTGGGCTTTCCCCCTTCTCAAGCTGCAGATCCACGTTTTTCTTGAACAAGAAAAATCGTAAGAGAGACTCTGCCTACCCCTGGCTTTTGTGCCTAGCACCACAATAGACTCTAATAGCCAGTAACAACAAGAATCTCTGATTGGTGCTTGCTGCCATGGAGAAGATAGGAACACTCTCTAGAAAGCTATTTGATGCAATGTAATCCATTTCTGCTGAGCAGATGCAAATGAAGATTTTAAAAAACACATGGATCTGAGCCAAACTTGGGCACTTTTATTTCCCTGCTTTCCTAAAATAATTTTGCTTTTGTGGTTGGACTGCCAGTCTCTCTCCCTCTGTCCAAACAGAGTTTTTGAACCTGGCAGCCACTTTCAGTCAAGCTTATTAGCATAATTGAACCTAACTTTTGGCAATCTATTAGTCAATTTATAACTACATTGATATGAATACAGGTGAGCTGAATGGTAACTCCCTGCATGGCCATTTTTCCTTCCGTTTCCATCCTCCAAAACCAAAAGTTTGCCAAGAATCCTTGAAAGAATTGCATGGAATAAGGGAGGGAGGATGTGTAGAACAACTTGGGGGGAAAGAGAGGTTCATATGAAACCATCTCATGCAATAAAATCAATCAGATTACACCTAAACAAAAAAAGCGCATTAAGTAGAGGAAAAAACGGGCTTCAGGCAGCTAAAAAGAACATACAATACAGATATTCAGTATTCAACATTAAAACAGAACATCTGATATGTATTTTTATCCAATTTTATTACAGAATTTAAAATGGGTTTCTGTGTAACTATGAGCAGGTCTATAGGTATGGGTCATTAATAATACAATGGAAGTTTTGGAGTAGTTTAAAAAGATGTTTTAAGTACAGTATTTCCCATCATGATTTTCAAATTCTTTTGCTACTCTAAGAGGAGAAGGATTTAATTCTTTGCAAAAACATGGATGACGTTATGTAGAAATTGTAAAATCACCCTTAGTTTTTCACAGGAAAATGGAAAGATTAGCTCATGTATTTGGACAGTATCGAGACAGCTCATATTCCACATAATTTAAATAAAAGACATGGAGGATTTAAGTACAGCAAAATTGCATCTCTAGCACACAAAAAAGACTCAACATGTAGAGATTGTGCTCATAAAATCTGTATTAATTTTTTTGTTTGCTGCAGCATAAATCCATCCTCTTTACTTATGAGAGTGCTAATGAAATCTTTCAGCTGAGTTAGGATGCTTTTGTCATATTCTGATGTAAAATTTGACTCCCTTTCTCTATTGGAAATCATAAAATGAAGGAGGATCAAATCTTTCTTTGTACGTCTTACAATGCATTTATATGTTTATTTGAACTGAATGTTCTTCAGAACAAGGACTTTGATATCCTAGCTGTCTGAAAAGCATCTAGCGTATTGGTAGCAATATGCAAATACAGTATTTAATTCCACCATCTTTCTATGGCCTTTCTTTGTGTAATAAATCTTTTTGGCCACATGAAAAATGTGAAAGTGTTGTAATTCAAAACGGTCATATAATTGTTCTCAAATAAACAAACCCTTTATTTTCAAAAGGCAAGTTTAAATAGCTACTGGAAAAGAGAGTACAGCTTGGAAGAGAATTATTTTCTCTGCCTGGCCTGGCCTGTTTGCATTAATTTATTTCCTCAATAGGTATGAACATGTTCTAAGGTAGTCTTTATTCTTACAAGATAGCAGAACAAAGGCCATTTTATTTGTTCAGGCATTAGACAGAACAACATAGTAACTCCAAATAGCTGAAAATGAATACATACCATTTGATATAAATCATATAACCCAACAGAAGAAGAATAAGAATCAAGGAAATAACAAGGAAAATGGTTTTTTCAGTCATCATTTAATAAAGCACATAATGATAGCTACCAGCAACGTGTAGTCAAAAATGGTTCTTGTTGTAATATTTGTTCAAGGGAAAGAGCTTTATGTTTTCAGTTGTCTATTTCCATTTTCTTCCATTTTGGAGATTAAAAGAATGGAAACCACAAGCCCAGGTGAATTAAATGAGCAGTAAAAGAGCCTTATATGCTACAACATTTGTTTTCCCTAGAATGTCTAGTATACATTGACATGTAGCTGGGGTACTGCAATCTGGCCTACTGCTTTCCAGCGGAGACTCTTCTCTTCAGCTTTACTGCCTAGCTAGAGCCTACCTCTCCCTACCATTCCCAAAACTGTTACTCCTGACACCAATTCTTGAACCCTTTTTGTAAGGATAACATTTTGTTCTGTCAAAGCTACTTCTCTTCACTGTTAGCAAAATGGTATACCCAGAAAGGGGAACCGAACCACAGCTTGCCAGGTCTGTGAACGTTCCTATCATGTTCCTTTAGTTTACTCCTCATTAGCTCAAAAAGAATGAAAATGCAGCTTTTTATACCTTCTTTTTTCTTTTCTTCAGTAGTAGGTGCTCTTTGGCAGTTTTCAAAGAGGTGGAAAGAGCAGAAAAAGTATCCAGGAAAGTATTCTCTATCTAAATTTTCAAAAATTTCTGCTTATTTCTGTCTTGTTTTTTTAAATTGTCTATTAAGAGGTCAACTTAGAAAGCAAAAAATGGAGCTATTCAAAACCAGGAGGTACTTTGAAATGAATATGAGCATATGCTTGCTGTTTTCTCAGGGCAGGTCTGAGAACTGGGAAATCGGCAAGGTTTCAAGCATTCAGCCAAAATACGTATGCAATATATGCTCAGAGGGAGAAAAGTTACCATTTTCTGTTGGTTCAAGTGTTTGTTCAAAGAGAATGTAAAACTTGACAGTGATAGTGGCTCCTTGATGCTTAATTAGTTTTTTTTAAATACATAGTGTTCACCCAAAAATCATCTTTTCCAAGTACCTGAGGGCCATCTTAACCTTTGTTTAGTGTAGGATGAAATCCAGCCTGTCATCGCTATATATTCAGTTAACTAAGACAGCTCCTCTTAATCCTACCCTAACGCTAATTAGATTGCATCAGAAACATAGTGTTGATATCCAAACATTGATTAAACCACCCTGGGGCCAAATTAGTTTGTTTGCTTGTAGAAGAACCAAAATACAGCCTTTGCAAAAAAAACCTTGTAGCTCACTTTTTTCTGCCTTTCCTCAGCAACTCGTAAATACCTGTGTATAAGTTTCTTTTACCTGTCTCCTATAGAATCTGAGCTTCCTTCCTTGCTTCTTTTCTTCCCTTCTTAATGACAGTCAGATCTTCAATCTTAGAATCATAGAATCATAGAATCATTGAGGTTGGAAAAGACCTCTAAGATCATCAAGTCCAAACATCGACCTAACACCACCACCCACTAAACCATGTCCCTAAGGGCCTCATCTGCTCGTCTTTTAAATACCTCCAGGGATGGGGACTCCACCACTTCCCTGGGCAGCCTGTTCCAATGTTTAACCACTCTTTCAGTAAAGACATTTTTCCATACATCCAATCTAAACCTCCCCTGGCGCAACTTGAGGCCATTTCCTCTCGTCCTATTGCTAGTTACTTGGGAGAAGAGACCGACACCCACCTGGCTACAACCTCCTTTCAGGTAGTTGTAGAGAGCGATGAGGTCTCCCCTGAGCCTCCTTTTCTCCAGGCTAAACAGTCCCAGTTCCCTCAGCCGCTCCTCAGAAGACTTGTTCTCCAGACCCCTCACCAGCCTCGTTGCCCTTCTCTGGACACGCTCCAGCACCTCGACGTCCTTCTTGTAGTGAGGGGCCCAAAACTGAACACAGTATTCGAGGTGCGGCCTCACCAGTGCCGAGTACGGGGGCACGATCACTTCCCTGCTCCTGCTGGCCACACTATTTCTGATACAGGCCAGGATGCCATTGGCCTTCTTGGCCGCCTGGGCACACTGCCGGCTCATGTTCAGCCGGCTGTCAACCAGCACCTCCAGGTCCTTTTCCGCCGGGCAGCTTTCCAGCCACTCTTCCCCAAGCCTGTAGCGCTGCATGGGGTTGTTGTGGCCAAAGTGCAGGACCCGGCACTTGGCCTTGTTGAACCTCATACAGTTGGTCTGGGCCCATCGATCCAGCCTGTCCAGGTCCCTCTGCAGGGCCTTCCTACCCTCGAGCAGATCAACACTCCCGCCCAACTTGGTGTCGTCTGCAAACTTACTGAGGGTGCACTCGATCCCCTCATCCAGATCATCGATAAAGGTATTAAACAAGACCGGCCCCAAAACTGAGCCCTGGGGAACACAATCTTGCCCATTAAGTCGTGGTTTGCATACCTGTGAATGCCTGGCTTAAGGAACCTGGCTAGCTCTGAGGTTCTGCAGAAGCTGAGCAAAGGCTCCAAGGAGCTAAATGGTGTACTTAAGGCACCTAAAATGGCAGTTGGGTCTCTAAATCTATTGTGAGAATCAGTGTCCAACCTAGTTTATAAACAGATTGGATTGAATTATTGTAACGAATATATCACCCAACACTGTGGGCAGGAAGATAAGCAGATTCCTCTTAGAAGTATATGGTTCTCAGAAATTATTACCTGAATTGCAATACATCCAGTTTTGTTGTCCTGCCAAAAGGTCGCTAGTAATTTTCAATCCATGGTCTCCCATGTAATTGCAAAATTACATTTCCACAGGAGCCACTGGGCTGGCACTTTGTGCAGCATGATAGGTCATATTAAATTAGCTAAACACAGACAAGTGACATATGAGCATTCTGGCTTTTATGTTAGTGATATCCTGCACTAGATGGTGCTCTGTACTTGTATTTTCTTAGGCAATACCACATTTGTAAACAATGTTTCTCCTGATTAAGTTGATTATTAAATGATAGAAAACAAGTAAAAAATGATTAAGTGAATGTAGTCCTTAACTCACTTTTGAAATCATACGAGAGTTCCTAAGGTTACCTAAACCCTGTAGAAATTCACAGCAACTAATTATCTTGAGGTATGGCACATTTAGGCAGTTAAATTGTGGTCTCTTCAATTTAAAAAGCCTTGCATTACAACAGTAGTTCGTATCTTCTACTGAGTAGCAAACAGAAACAAAACTGTACAAGTTCCAAACACTACCTGAACTAACATACCTGCACTACTGTATTCCTGCTATGATTCCTCTACTGCTCTTCCCTGATGTGATCTCTTTCTATTTTTCACATCTCAACTACCCTGAAATTCAAGGGAACTTTACTGGAGTGAGGCCAATCTTTATATCATAACACAAATAATACAGCATTTGAATGTTTCTCGTGATCAGGAAACAGATTTTGTGAACACTTGTGGCACCAGCAGGATGAAATAAGTGCTTGTGCCATAGTGAATTCATTGCAGGGAGAGCAGGAAATCCATCTCCTGCCAAGATGCCATACACCCATCTGGGAAAAGCACTCTCCCTGAAATCGGTGGGTTATTCATGTGGTACTCAGCAAATGTAAAATGCATGCTGCATACAATTGCTAGAAAGTCTTGCAAGTCTCACTCTATGGGCTACTATCTAAGTTTTAATTATTAACACTTGCAAGAGGTACAAACATTTTATCTTGTGATGAAGGGGATTTTAATGGTTGTAATGCATCTCCTTTTTCTTATTTTCTAATAACTTTGAATAACTCATTTTAAATAGCCCATGGAAGTTTTTGAAATAAAGCTAATACAAATTGTTCCAGTCCTCTGTCACTGAATCCTCTCTACCTCTGTTATGCAGCATGCTTAATTAAAAATCTCAGCACAGTTCTCATCTATTCCTCTTAATGACTCTTCCTAACAAGAAACCTTAACAGCTTCTGAGTTGATTTCACTATCCCTCTGACTCTGTAAAGAAAAAAAGACAACAGAAAAATCACACCCATCTGGAAGAACACAAGTCACTCTTAAGCTAAAATTTCTAAGCAAAAAGTTCTAGAGTATTGAAGGAAGGGAAGGGCTTCCTTTTTATGTTTACACAACTTGAAAAAAAAAGTCATTATTATTTCCAATCCATGACAATAACTTTAAATTCTACTTTATATTTCTTTTTAACTCCCCAACATTAAACTAAAGCACTTGAGCCACTAAACCTGGCATAAAAGTTTCACATTTTAGATACTAACTGGACACCTTCCCAGCTATGTAATTCTCAACTTTTTTTTTTCTCTCCCCAAAAGAATGTACAAAATTAATCTCATGCAAATCAACTGAGTCCAGTAGAGTTACACTAGGGATGGATTAGGCCTGTCATCTGCTCCTCAAGCAGATTGTTTACATTGTATCCCAAAGAAAACATGGTTTTAACAACAAATCTTTTCTATTATTCTACTTCCTCATTAAAAAGGTATAAGCCATATTCATTACATAGCATTCTATAGGGAGTGTAGCCCTGTAAGTCTGTATGTGCTCTGTAATTAATCATATACTAATGAATGATCAACAACCTTCTCCCATGTTACCAGAACAACAAAAATATCTGTGCTTATGTCCAGCTAGAGCTGGAAAGAGCTAGAGCTAGAAAGCAAGGAAGAGATTGCTCATGACATCTCAGACTTACTTGTTGATGCATGTGATAACAGGCTATACATTCTCTATATAGGCCTCACAATGTCTCTGTCATTTGTACGCTAATTAACCCCAACCAAAATTTGAGAGAAATTATGACATCCTGCAGCTTTTCAAAGAACACCATCACTAAAGATGAGGAATGAGCATCAGGCTGTCCAACATAGGAGGAGTTCCTGACAGGAATAATAATGTTATCAAATTCACTTTTGAGGTCTTCTGGTACATCACAAAGTGACTGTAGGGAAAATATGCACTTGCTCAGAGAACAGCACTACCATAATGATTTCAGCAGGTGAAATGTAATTTATATGGATATTTACCTTTGTTTCTTACTTGATGGGCAGCCTCTTCATCTAAGACAGCTTTAAAAAAATACTGAACTCTGTATCACAGACTTTGCTCATGAAAAGCTCTTATCAGAGAATACAAAAGACTACCTGTTTTACAAGGAAACTTGCTGCATTACGGTTCTTTGTAATATCAGTGAGGATACAGATATTTTTGAAGAATGCAGTGGAAGCTGATGTCTGGCAGCTGCCTTGTCTCTGTTATTCACCTCCTTTTTTTTTTTTTTACCTACAGTATCTCCTTTCAGTTGAATAGTGCTGGAACCAAAAATGTAAAATGAGACTCGAGAGAAGTCAGCTGCTACTAAAAGGTTCCACTGTCCTTTCTTGCTGACCCACTAATTTAAATGCAAGCAACTCTAATGTGATATCAGAGAAAGCCTTCATTGGGGTGTATTTATGCTTACTCATTAAAAACAAGTAAGTTTCAGCAGACTGCTTCTTGGAAATGTTGTGACATAAATCTTCAGCTACAAATGCATTTCTTAGATTATTTGATAAAAATAAATATTTTAAGCAAAGCCTATATTATTCTCTGAAAGGAAAAAGTACTGCAGTACTGTTTATTTCACTGCCTGTTTTACCATCACAGAGTCCAGTCATAGTGGGAAGAGAACAAGTGACCAAAATTAAAATCCCTTCTCTGGGACATACAGATTTTGAAAGGCAGGGAGGATCTGGAACCCTTCTGACCCATGGATCTCATTTTCTTAATATGAAGAAGAATAAAAACCAAATGTATGCATTTTCAGTTTAGGAAGTGAAACCTAGAATTCATAGATGTAAGAATGAGAATGAATGTTTTCCCCCATCACCTCTGATTTTCTCTATATCATGTAGCAAGTCACTGAACTCTTTGATACTGTCCTCATGTATGAGAGAAATACGATTTAACTATTTTACAGAGCACTTTGAAACCTCCTTGGGAAACATGTAATTCAAGGACTACGTTTTATTCTATTACTAGGCTAGGCTACTAGTTCTGTCTGATCTCTGCCTATAACGAGGAATCTTCAGGTTTTTCACTTGGATAAAACCTTACTAGCAGCAGTTCCTAAACTATATACAACATAGGAAGAGAGGTTAAGGCTTTTGTGCACTGTCTGCATACTGATTTAAGGTAGCAGAATGGCTCCGTTTAAGAAGCATTTTCCACAGTGATGAATTCAGTCTCTGGGAGAGGTGTACCGCACAAGTATTTCAGGGTATATTTAAAATGCCCAGAGTTCTCCCTGAAAGATTACCTTTGCTAGCTTACATTTGAGCTGTGTATTTAAAGGAAAGAAGTGCTGACTACAGCAGAAGGCTCCGCTATACTTAGCCCTTATTTTCTTCAGTTTCTAGACTGGCATGATTAATTAAGGAAGTCTGCAGCTTCGACTTCCACAGAGATGGCAGTGCTGAAGAGCAGGAAGTAATCAGCTGTAGTTGGCACCAGCATCCATTATATCAATATTCACAGAGAGAGACGGGATCAGTAACTCTTATTAAGAGCACTGCCTTCTATAGCCATTTTAAACACACTGCGAGCTGCTCATCGTAAATGGCAAATGAAATCCAGAAGTACAAGTCAATGTGCATAGTATGGTATTTCAGTCAGTTTGCTGTGATACATACACAGTAGGGCAAAAGAGTCAGGCATACAAGAATTCCTTGGAGAAGTCTAGTAATACGTAGGGGCTTAGAAAATGCTATTTGTTACTACAGTTTGCATTTCAGACTGTGGAAAATTATAAAAACTGACAAATGCCCACTAATAGGAGGCTGAGCAAGAGCTTGTGGTTAAGGAGGGCGCCGTGTGGGACAGCAGGGATGAGTACTCTTCCACTGCACATTCCAGCTCTGACTCAGAAGCTCGTCACAATAGAAAACATACATGTTTTTATAATCCCTTGTGCAAATAAACCGACTTCTGCCTTCCAAAGATTCCGACATCGCATCTTGGTGGCTTATCTACATGCTAGCCTTAAGTTCAGCTAAGAGAAAGCAAGTAGCTAGCAATGAAGAAACTAATGTGTTCGTTCCTACTCCAATTTAAATTTTCCTCCTACTATCCAGGACTACTGGCCTATCAGAAAAAGGAACTGAAGTGAAAACAAAGAGAGAAATAGGTTGCCCAGACAATGTTAATGATTTTGTAACTTGGTATGTTTGGCTTTTTCTTTTTTGTTACAGTTCATTATACTTCCAATTAATCCTTAAGACTGCACAATAGCCAAAATAACACATCTAAAATATTAATTCAAATTTTATCTGGTTTATTAATAACTTTATTTACAATGTCTTTACAGTTATGAAATATCAACAAGACGTAATTTCATAGATAAATCCTGCTGCATCCCAGGTGAGGAGTGCTGTAGACACATAATACATGCATGACCTTTCTCATTTACCTGCGATTTTCCAACACAATAATGCTGTTCTTATTTCAGACGCACCTGATTCAACAGTAATCTTGTCAAATTTGTAACGTTAAGTGGCTTGAACCCTAGACAGGACTAACTTTTCTTATGTAGGGCCTGTCCAGCCATTGAAACTATGCCAAGAACAACAGTCTTCCAGGCTGTTGCATTTAAGTTGTGGGTTTTTTTCCCTAGCAAAGTTTCTTTGGTCAGTTAGAACAAGTATTGGGGGTAGCAAAAATAATACATCAGACCTGTTCTAAAGAAAATAAGGATCAGTTCAGACATGAGTTCATGTAAGACTTTTAAGTGATCTGTGCTGCAATGGAAAACACGTACTAAACCACATAAAGTGCAAATAAGAAAATTGGTAATTTTTTCCCCCATTGGATTATTTTCACTCTAAGTTCCATATGTGTTTTCTCATCTTCTTCCCTTTGGCTTGTGTTACCACCAGGGAGGGAAAAAAATCCTAAATTTACATTCATTTTCTTGCTCCCATTGGATGCACGCCATTTCTTAAAAATGACATGCAGAAAATGCTTGTTTTGTTTTACTTGTTTTCCCTCAGTCTCTTATTGTCCATTCAGTAACCTTTCATGCCTACAGAACAGCATTGAGTTTAAATCACCAAATCAAAAGCACATGCTGTCCCTTCATTAATGTTGGAATTCATCTGTCCATATTAGAGAGGATGGGAAAAGAGAAGAGGAAAGGTTTTCATTCTCTGGTTATCTGACTTTTCACCTTTAGCAGTTCCCTTTTGAGTAATTGGTGCTAAATCCTGCCGTAGGCTGCTGCAATGCAGCTTCCTCACAGCATTGTTTTGTTCCATCCTGTCTGAGTAAGGCTCAGATGGGGACATCTTGTTGCCACACAGAACCAGTTTTGAGTTTTTCCTCTGTATTTTGTTGGTGCAAGTCTCTCTTTAAATTTATCACAATTACTCCCATTTCTCTGTTGTTTCTTTCCCATTACATATACCATATCTACTTTCAAATAGGACTATTCCAGCCAGTATGAACATTGGCATAACTTGCAATGTTAAGGTGCTGTGTGTCTAATGCAATACACATTCACATACACAGAGATCTGAAACCCATAGAAGCCTACTGAAAGACCAGAAAAATCCCATTACTGATAGAACAGGGTCTAAGCAAAGAGCGGTGTGGTACACTACATTACATTGTCTTGTGAGCTGAGAAGCACCATCAAGTTAGCACCTATTAACAACTTACTATGCATCAGCTGGTCTGCAGAAATTGTCAGCATGTATTACTTTGCATTTGCTATAGGCAAACCATGTTCAAGTCAGCTTAGCCTTCTCTCCTGTCAGAACAAGTCCCATCACCGTGTATTTGCTGCTGGCTAAGAGCCTATTCATCCCCATGTCCACATTTACCACTGTGCAAATGATACTTGCTAAACTGTGCTAACTTAATCTCACATCCAAGCCTCACATCGGGGAGATGCTGCAATAGCAATGTGATTTATTTGTTCCTTTATCACAGAAAAGTCACAGAAACAAGTAGTATTCAGCACAAGTAAACAGCTGACCTGCTACAGATAAGAATGGCATTAGTTTTACTTCAGCAAAATTTTATTTCTTCAAAACATTAAGTCTATAGTGAGCTAGTGATGAAACCACTGAAAAGTAGGAAAAGAAACTGGTTGTGTAACCTTTTCATTCTATTAGTTTCCCTTAAATAAGTTAGTGCCAATAATTCTTCTGCGGACCCCTGTTAACCACTGTTTATATACCTGAAGGCAAGCACATCTTGGAGCTGTTGCAGAGGCATAGCCCTTAGAGGCTCAGGAGCGCTCATTTCCTGGCAGGGAACACTTTCAAATAGGTCTGTGCAAGTGTCTTCTTGGAATTTTATCTTCACCTTCGTTTCTTTCCCACAGATGGTTCCTTGAACAGAAAGATCTTAAGGAGGACTTTTAGAATAAAAGGTGTTTACCTTTAAAGAAAAAAAAGAAAGAAGCAAAGAAAGAATCAGTAATAGAAAAAAGTAAGAATGTGTAGTGCTGGCTGCTTTTCATCCTGCACTCCAGACTGAAAGTCTCCATTCCCTGTTCACTGTCTCTAACAGCTATATTATCTCCCGCTCCTTTTCTAGCTTCTCTGACTCATCTGCCAGCATCTTGTTTGGAAAGCTCCTCCAATTTCTCCTCTAATTTGCTGTGGAGTGCCACAGAAATTCGTTGTCAACCATCGTCTCTTTATCACATCAAATAGTCCCACTTGCAGAGAGACCCAGCTAGCATCTCTAGGCACTTTTTCCACCAGTCTCTTCCTCTTTCTCTCTCTACTCTGACCAAGTCATTCATCAAGTTAGTGCCCTTGTGGTTATTTAAACATCAGCTCCAGTTCAGCATGACTGAAAACCAGAGACTAAATTTTCATTCTGTTCAGTCATTTCTTGACATCTACAAAGAACACCACTATTCTTTTAGGAAGTGGGAGGTTTGACTGGAAGTCTTCACATTGTGGCAATATATGAATCTCTCAAACATCTTCCTCACGTGATCTGTGATTTAACCTTTCCTAGCAGCCATCCTCCCAGCCAGTATACTTTCTGAAGGTTTAGCTATCTCCCTTGCTGTAATATCCCTTCCCCATTGCCTTGACAAAGGCAATTAAATTCTCAATTGTACTCACACAGATTGAAAATACTGTTTTAAAGATAACTCTGCTGGGCCATCATGTTGACTACACAATCTCCTTTTTTCCCTCTCAGAATAGACAAATAGCCATATTTGGTATTTTTGCATAAATCCACTTACATGAAAGTATGTTTGCTTAGGAAACAGCATATGTGGAAAATGCCAAGGGGTAACAACTGTAGGTACAGAACAGTGAAGTTGTCATTCTGCATACGGCTATGTAAGCTCATTGAAATGACACTAAAGAAAGAAGGGGGAAAAATTAGTCAGGTTTTTTTCTAACTAGAAAAAATAGAAAAGTAATTAAAATAGTCTAGAAGAATAATATACAAATTCTCAATCACTAACATCAGGAAGGAAAAAAACCTCCTATCTAGATTTCTCAAAATATTAATAGGAATAAAAGAGTTAAACTGATACCTTAACACCATAGAAGATGAAACTTACCATTTTCCTTATTACTTTATTTGCCATAAGAAAATGCTTCCAAAAATTATTGAACAGAGTTGTTCTTATGAACTGTGCTAGAAACTATGAGCCAATTCCTTAATGTGCATTTAAGAATAATGGAAGGAATAAATAATTAATAACACATACAATGTAGGGATTTCTCTAACAGATAATGGCCCACGAAAGGAAGAGTTTTATTACATTAGGGAATCAAGTGAACTACAGTTAGTCTAATGTTAAAGCATTAAGAGTATTTTCTAGTTCTCCACCAGTGCTGCTTATAAGTTGAGGACTGAACCTTGTTTCAGTGAAAAGCGTATGAAAAAAAAAAATACTTAAAGGATTAATTTAGCCCAGAGATCTGTGATCTGTTCACCCATACTTTTTGTGGGGATACCCACAGTTTGTCGGATTCTTTTCTGAACTGTGGAGGAGAAATACCAAGGATTCTTAGAATGATTTAACTTCTAGCCATTACAGGTAAAATCACCAGTAAAATTACAGGATCGAGCCCAAATTACCATCCAAAGACATTTTCAACATTTTCAGCAGGACGACTACTAATGATTTTCTCTAGCATACATCACCAGTATATTATCAAAGCAGGAAGTATACAATTTTATTCAAATAGGCCTTGAGCAGAAAAGTCATATGAATGTGAAGTGTGTGGTAACAAAAATTAAAGAATATTCATTAGTAATTGAGCCTCAGAAGATAATGAAGACTTTCAACTGTAGTGCTATACTTTTCTTCAACCAAAATTGGCACTGGCCTCCAGAAAGGTTTGCTTTATATTATACAGTACTTTAAATGTAGTCTGCATAAGCAAACAAAGGGGAACAGTACTTACCACTTGGCAAAGAAATTAAATGCAGTTATAGACATTCATTACATGTCTCCACTAGCCCTCTCCCCACCTCAAAAAAAAAAAAAAAAAATCACAACAGAGTACATTAACCTCTGGCCTGCTGGAATTTTATCTGACAGAAGTCGGCCTCGCAATGCCGGGAATTACCCATGAACACACCACTGTGTAACATGAACAAATCCGCAACATGGTGTTTTCCCAAATACAGCTAAGATAAGACTTATCACAGACTATAAATCCACCACAGGCCAAGCTGTTGCAGTGTTAAGAGCTGCAATCCCCAAGTTCCAGCACCAGTTTCCTAGCCAGGAGCCCCCCACTCCCCACCACACCAGAAGCATTGGTACCTTGGACCAGAATCTCTTAACAGCCAACATGAGAATCACCTGAGTTACCAATTACCGACACTGCAACTACAGCCTTCTTGGCATCAATTTTTGGCATTTAATTCGTGAGTTATGCTAGAGCAAGGTCTGCACTTAGACTTTGGCGTCTTTCAAAAGCATGACAGGAGGAAGGGGAGGTCCTCTCAGCAGCTAAACAGGTAAAGCTTAGACCTGGCGAGTCCTGAAGACAACACTGAATCCCTATCTGGCACTTCCCAGGAAATTCCCTGTCATCGCCAGGCCAGAGGCTAGCTGGGAGGAACGCCTTTCATTGTGCCTGCTGAAAGGCTGTTATTCTGAACAAACTAATTCACATTCATTGGGCCAGGGACGCAAGGCATCACTTTGCAATGCAACAATTAAGGTATCTAGCTGGGAGCGGGGGTTCAATTTCAAATTGAAATTTGAATTTCAATTCTTGTAACAAGACTGCTTTTCTAGCCGATTACCATATAATATTAAAGTACACAAGCAACCATTAAGAGCCAGGAGCAGAAACTGAGTTCCCTAACAACCTATTCAAAACCATCCATTACCCTGGATACCAACAGGGCACAGACTTGGTGTCCTGGTTTCGTCTGGGATAGAGTTAATTTTCTTCCTAGTAGCTGGTACAGTGCTGTGTTTTGGATTTAGGATGAGAATAACATTGATAACACACTGATGTTTTAGTTGTTGCTAAGTAGTGCTTATACTAAGTCAAGGACTTTTCAGCTTCCCATGCTGCTGCATTTTTACTGTTATTGATACACAAGTTACCTGGTACTATTTCAAATCATTTACACCTGCTGCAAGCCTATCTATTATTAAAGACAGACATACACCCATCTCACGGCAGTTTTTCTTTCCAGCAGCTTCAGAGGCATTTGTGGAGCCTATTCCTGACTAACTCCTATTGAGAAGAAATAACAAAGAATATAAAAAGCTGTCTGTTGCTCCATTTCTTCCCTGTCCCACCTATTGTGATATTCACCCCTTGCTCTGGTCTCTCCAATTCTTTCCCATGCTTTATTCCTCTTTGTGGTCTTGGTCACCTTCCCCCTCATCATCTTTTGTCTTCCATTTCTCTTCCTCATGTAAGTTTTGCCTTTCTTCCCTCTTCTTTCTCTTTTCCTTCCCTCCTTTTTCAACATTAAGTGACATGATACTGCAGTCTTCCTCCTACATTTACGAAACTCAAAATGCATGGACCAGAAGAGCTGAGGAGGAAAAAAAGGCAGAGAAGCAAAAGTCATTTCATGGCTACTTACCAGGAAAAGAAAGGGCTGCCAGGAGGTTTTGATCAGAATAACTGTTTTCTAACAGCTTTTGATTAGAATCCCAGGAAAGAGACTTCCAAGAGGAAATGATGCAAAAAATGTAAGTTATACAGACCTCAGTGGCCTCTCTAGTTCCTTCTCCTTCCTTGCATTGAGAGTCCTTGACCACTTTGAAATCCTCCTTGATGAGATCTGACAAAATTTTCCACCATGTAGTGATTTCAACTATCACCATCAACCTCAATACTGTCTTCCCAGGTGGGAAGATTTTAAAGGAATGCCAGTGCAACTGTTCCTGAATTCCCTCATTATTATCTCATTTTAAAAGAATCCAAGCCTCTGGTTTTTAAATTGATTTTTTTTCCTTGATTACTGCTGTATGAAAGGCCTAGACAAACAACAAAACCAGGAAAAATGAAAGAGCCGTCAGAGTGGAATGGTTGCAGTGAACGCTGAATGAACTGTGATCTTTGGTGGGATAAAGATCAACATGACAAGCTTTCAGCTGTAGCGATCAGTCGATATTTTCCAGACCATCCCCACAGCGACAAAGACAGAGGCATTTTTAAGTTGTAATTGAGATTAGCCTTGATACGTACAGTTGGAGCCATGCCTGTGAACTTTGCTAAAAGGCTGGCTATGTAAACTATCTATCACTCGGTTTCACATGAGTAGTAATCTAATGACACCACAAAAATCTCACGATGTCCCTCGCTCCACACGTCCAGCCACAGCAGTGGACTCCTGCGAGGGTGCTTCAGCTGTGCTACCGAAGGGTTTGCCTCCCAAGGTCTGGAGCACCGTATAGACCCTCGCTAAAGATTGGCATTATTCCCTCTCGGCGTGTCCAAGTCTTGTACAATGCTCAGTCTTGTAGCGCGAAAGCACTCTTGCTCTAATCCGGCTCACTAGATTTGCAGTCACATGCTAACTGAAAGCCCATGCGTAGTACTACTGACTCCAGCACGCTTTGGATGAAGCCCATAAAGATGGGCAAGATTGCTTTTCATGGATGGGAATAAAATATTTTGTTTGTTGCTACTAAGCTAACCACAATAAAAATAAATAGTTCTCTTTCATGTGGTGATGAAACAAAGCAATCGTGCTATATTCCTTTTTTAATTATTAGGTTGAAAGATTCAGTGTCTTCCTGGCATGTTTAATTCTGAATCATATTCATCACATACATAAATAACCAGCAACTGTACATAGTAGCGGAGGGTGGAGGGGAAGGTCAGGGAATTAGCTTGATGTCAAGAAAGCATTTCCTATGGAGTCACCAAATCTGTCCTGGATACAGACTCCTACTTTGGGACACAGTGAGCCTGAAGGCTGCTGTGCCCTTGTGCACCGGACACGCCGGGTAAGCGTCTCCAACCTTGCTGGCGTTTGAAGGCTTCTGCTCCTTGGACATCACCTATGCAAAACTTACTTCTTAGGGCTTTGTAAACATGAGTGAAAGATTTTCCCTCTCTGCCGCCTGTTACGGGTAGCACCACCAGCTGAAGACATTGCTTTAGTGCCAAAACCCCAGCAGCTACTCCATGGGGTCAGGGAGGCTGCCACGAGATGCAAGTTCCTCACCGAAACCCCCGAAAGGACAGATCCTGGAGGGAAGCGTTGGCCCTACTACCACTCACATCCAGGACGTTCAGCACAAAGAAGCGGCAGCCAGTAATACCGCAGACAGGGTGCTATAAAGGCAGAGTTAAAGTTGTGGCCAGTCACTACTAAACTCTAACACTTTGTATATGGTTTGCATTTGTAAACTGTTTTGCATGAACGCAAAGATTAGCACAAGTCTGACATTGCGCAGCTTAGGCCATCAGGAAAACTAAGCCAGAACCTCCTGGGATTTTTTGTTGTCATAACCTGGACATTACCTCAGTGTTGCTGCGCGCCATTATGCTAACCTCAGACCCGTGACTGCTCTCAGCTGACTTCGCAGGAACAATCTGCGTCGGCAGCCCTGGGCACGACGGGGCCAGCCAGCCACCTCCCGCGGAGGCCGCCAGGCCAGGGCCCTGCCGGGGGAATGCGGCCCGTCCTGACCTGCTGCTCCCCCGGGCTGATGATTTACCCCAGGCCAGGCCGCCGGGCTCGAAGTCAGTAGCCCAGCCCTCCAGCCACGGGAGATCTCGAGGTTTCCCACCCCACTCGCTGCCTATGAAGCCACACGTGGTTTAAAACTTAAGGGGAGGTTTTGTCGTCGTCGGTTGTGATTTTGAACTAGCGCACCTTACCGGCTGCCCGTGACCACCTGCCCCGGCCCGGAGGCGGGGAGGGCCCCCCCGTCCGCCGGGCCCCGCTCCGCCCGGAAAGGCGCCGGCACCGCCGCCAAGCCCCAAGAGGGGCGACAGCCTCCCCGGGCGCCGCGGAGAGATCCTTCTCCTCGCTCCCGCGCGGTATTTTTAGTCGCTGACCCAGTTCCCCCACTCAGCTACCTGCGCCTCCCTCACCGCCCGCCGCAGCGCGGCCGGCCCCCCGGGACGGGTGGCAGCCCCCACGCCCCCGCCGACAAAAGCACCGCCCAGGGGCGGCCCGGCCCCGCGGCCCGGCGCCAGGTGAGGGGAGCGGAGAGGAGCGGCGTGCGGGGCCCGCTGTGGGGCAGGTGCCGCCGGAGCGCGGTTGCGTTGCCTCGCTCGGGACGACCCGATCCGGCCCGGGAGGGGGCGCGGAGCCGCTGGCGAGGCGGCGGAGGGGCCCCGCGCGGGAGGGGGAGCCGCGCACGCTGCTGCGGGCTGCTGCGGCCGCCCCGGCGTTGGCGAGGAGCGGGCGGGCTGGGCGCGGGCGCGGCGCTGCTAGGGCCTCCGCGGGGGCGGAGGCGGCCGCGGTGCCGGCGGCAAGTGCGGCCGCAGCGCGGCACGGCGGTTCAGGGCAGTTTTCTCCTGTGTAACGCGGCTACAAGTGAGGGCGGCGTGTAAGCGCCGGCGTATATACCGAGTAAGTACCGACTTTTTTTTTTTTTTTTTTTTTTAGAAAAGTATTAGTTCCCCCACCCCACCCCCGGTACCCCAGCGCTGGCTTCCCGGGGCGGTGCGCGGGGGCGGCCGGATAACGGGGCGCGGAGCGGGGCCGGATCTACCCGGGCGCCGAGGTGCGCGGCCGGGGAAGTGGGTCAGTGCCGCGGCCCGGGGACGACCGCCGCTCTGTGCTTCTCTTACTTTTTCTCTTTTCTTTTCGGCGTTTAAGCGCCTACCGCGCTCCTGCGTGCTCCGCGAAGGTGTGACTGCCCGAGCCACAGCCTCGGTGAGGAGCACAGGTGCAGCTGCGGCGAGGTCCGCTCTGAGGGGCCTTTCCGCTCGGCTGAGGAGTCGAAGCTTTAGGGGGGGCGTTAGTTGTGTGTTGGTTTCGGGGTGGTTTTTTTACATTTAAAGATACGGAAATTGTACATTTCTGGAAATGTGTGGAAATATGTGGAAATGTGTGGAAAAATATGCTGGAAATAGGGAAATTGTACATTGCATTGTCCATTTTAGCTAGTTGAATGCTGACATAGTGTTTGAAATGTTTTAAATCTGATAGAGCTTGCTCTCATGCACCCAGACTGCTTCCGTCCTGCAGTAAGAGCACTAACACTCTTGAGATTTTAAAAGAGTATCTTTAACGCTCGCTCCTCCGCTTGCTGCTATTTATACCACGCAAGGTTGGCAAGGAGAGGAGAGCCAGCGTTTGAAAAGGACATTGAGCTTAAACTTGATACCATTGTGCCAAGGCGAGAGTGCAGATGTTTAAAATAAGACAAAAAAAAGCCCCAGCAGACATCCCCCTCAAAACAACCCAAGCTCCCCCCACCCCCTGCCATGTTTTTCTGGTTTATGATCAAAGCAGAGAACTGAGCATCCCCTTGTCATTAGGGGTATGTAGGTTCTTGCTTCAGACATGGATCTGACAGTCTGCCACCAGGATCAAGGCTGTGCTTTGGTGGGGCTTTTTGTTTGTTTGTTTTATGCCTGTGATGTGATGGACAGTACAGCTGGTTAAACCCCACACAAGGGGGTTATCTAGAAGATGAAGTCTCACACTGTGGCAGATACACGACTTTCACTTAGGCAAGTAAAATAAGTTGTTATTGGTTATTGCCTATGCATTGTAAGGTTGGTAACAGTCTAAAACTAGCTATAAAGTAAAATATTGTTAATACTAATTCTAACAAATCAGGTGATACTTAGATTGATTGAGTAGATATTCATGGTTAATAATTTTCTGACATCTCCTTTTTCTAAATGAACTCAATACATAATAATATTTCCCTCTTCAAAGTGAGGAGAGGTAAGCTTTTCATGTAATGAAACTTATTTTTGCGGGAGCAGAAAAGCTTTAACCTGCTTGGTTTATATCACTGATATTTTCAGAGTGGATGGTGGTGACCAATCTGATGGAGTTCACTGTCTGGATTACTAAATAAGATGGGTATTAAAAATTGTTTATTCCTCGTGACGTGCACCGTGCTCCTGTGGAATTACAGCGATGCATTGTTAGCGGCTGGTTCTCGTGACTCCCTACCAGCCGCTGGGGCTAACTTAGTTCTCCTAATACCAATTATTGTCGGTGAGCAATAGGTTGCTTTTTGAGCTCTGTTTTTATGGAGCTTAATTGTACATGTGGTAACAAGGCTGTATTTAAAATTCATATAGTCACTTTTAAACTATTGTGGAGGTCTGATTTCTGGCTGAGATCAGGCTGCCTCAGAACTGTAGCTAAAATGATAATAATCTGATAACTCTGATGCAAAAACTTTACTTAGCATCATTTTCCATCCAGGGTGGACATGATTCTGTGTATAAAGATTCCATAAGTTGAAAATATTTGAACAAGTCTTAAACTTTAAGTAGCTGGCACCTTAAAACTGGTTTTACATCTTTTTGAGCAATTTAGATTCAGTAAATAGCAAGCCTTACTGTTGGATGCGTAACTTTTTGTGGTTCTCATGTGTTTTACTTAGTCACTTTTGAGTTATTGATTTCAGCTGTAAGACTAAGTCTGCAAAAATGCAGTGTAAAGGCCTTGACAAAGTCAAGAATTGACAGAATAATGACACTCTAAATGCATTTGGGGCTCCTATTTCTAACTCTTGCATTTTGTGGTTTGAAACTTTTGTCTGCAATCACGTATGGAAGAAGTGGGTTTCTTTTTTAGGAAGAGCCAAGATTCTTGCACATAGGTGGATTGTTATGAAAAATGTCAACTATCAGGAGGCTTTTTTTTTTTTTAATTGTAGGACTTAGTATTGAGCTGAAATCTAACATGTCAAGTAGCTAACGATCTCAACAATCTAGCAAAATAATTACTTAGACTTGTAATAGAAACTGTGGAATGCAGATTAGCCAGCTGATAGTATGGAACTGATTTTATATATATATAAAAAAATAAAAACATGCGTGTGTTTTTATACGTATATATGCATTTTATACATGTATAAGTGTATACATGATATATATAAATGTGGTATGTTACATATTCATATAAGATGCTAAAGTGTTCTGCTGCTGTATTATGATTGTTTGATGTTTAGAGATACCTATGTGAGCGAAAGCACTGCATGTGGTATGATCCAGCAGAAACTGCTGAAGTGATTGCCTGCCCTGAAGTCCCTATCTCTGTTTAGGTCATTTTGTTATCTTCATTCAATTTCATAGTAATACCCTGATTTACGGTTTAATTGGGAAAATCAAGCCCTTTTAAAGTTGCCTTTATCCCATGAATTCAGAGGATTACCTGGCGAGTTTGTGGAATGCTCAGACTGTGCAGTAGTTTGGAGTTAAAGCTGGACAAGGTTAATGCTCTTTATTCTGCTTTACTTGATTTCTTGTGGAAAGGGAAACAAGAGTTAGTACTTCAGTGTTTGTGAAATGTAACTGGCTGTTGTACAGTTTCTTTTAAGCAAACATAAAAGTGAGAATGGTAACAGCCTAGTTCTTTTTGAGGGCGTACTTGCATTGTGGAGTTTTTTTCCTTTTCCTAATTCATGTATGAAGATGTTTTTAGACTCGGCCGTTGCTCTGATAGAGACGTGGGAAGAGTTGTTTTCTGCTTTCCTATTTTCTCTGTTATCACTGAGATTATTCCACAAGGTACATTGGCTATGCCTAGGTATACTTTATTATTTAAAAAAAAAAAATCAGTGCTATTTGATAATTTTCTTTGTCCTCTGAGTGACAAAATAATATTAATTATGAGTCTTAGTTTTCTACATTAGTGGGCTTTTTCCAGTACCAAAAAGTTATGTCAGGACTTAACTTTCCACCGAACAGTATGATTTTCCTTTTTTCCTCATTCCTAGCACCTATATTAATTCCAGTTTTATTTCATTGACTTTTCCTTCCCTTGGATGAATTGCATTAATCCTTAATGATTCTGGCATTTTTTCCACTTAAGTTACTTACCTCAAACTGCTTCAGTTAGTATTCTGTTTAGTTTTTGCATTAGAAAGAACCGAAGCTGCTATTAGTAGATGGCTATGATGTGATCTGTGCATCTCCTGCTTGTATCAACTATCCAGTCTCTGTCATTCCTCTTTAGATCGTTCCGCTAGGTCTGTCATTTTGTTTGACTTAATAATAAAATTTATTTTAGGTCTTCCAGTTTACTGAAATCTAAATGCTAAGTTGCCAATGTGCTCTCAGCAGTCTTCAAATATTTAGAGATTTCACAATTATTTTTCTTTTTGCAATCTTAAATATCTTACTAAAAAATGGACACTAGCTCATTTTTGCTCTTAACATAAATGTGGATACACGTTCCCATGCAATAGTACATGTCCAGGACAGAGTACCTGGGAATTCTGCAGGGAAATGAAACTAGTGCACTCAGAGCACTGGGAGTCTAGATGTTGTAACCCACATTGGGTTTTGATGAACTGGTTCCTACCGCAGACCCCACTGAATGTGCATGTGGTGGTTGTCTTTCTGCTTAGAGTGATGGTGGTTATCAGCTGTACAGCAAACTCCCTGAGGTGGGGTAAAACAATCTGAATGTGTGTGGTGTGGCTCTTTATTCTAATGGTTGGTATTCCTAGTAACTCTTAATAGCTTTTACTGTGTATCTGCATACTGTCCCTAACAGGAAGAAACAAGAAAACCTTGCTTCCAGAGCTGGTTTCCCTGCTCTGTTTGCCCCATTCATGTCAGTGAAAAAGGTGGACAGGCCTTTTTAAAGCAAAGACAGGGCTATTGAAGGAGGAATTTTCATTAGTATGAAAAATACGTTTGCAGCTATGTTAAGCAACTCTGTTTTTTCCCTTGTTCTCCTGGCAATATATGAGGTCCATACATACAAGTCCAGTGTCTTGGACTTGTTAGTTTAGTTTGATGGCATCAGCTGACATCTGTGAGGTCTGGATGGAGTGACCTGTGAAATGGTGCTCCTTTTTCCTTTGAGATCAGCTGTAAATCTACGCAACTGGCCAAAAGAGAAATGCTTTTAGTCATTGTGCTCCTGAACAAGTGTGATCGTACTCTTGGATGAGTGCGAGTATTTGGTGCTGGGAGTATTAGACTTCTGTTTTGCCTCCATTCATCTCCTGTTGGAGTTGTAGCTAAGGCTACTGGAGAGAGACGCTGACTGGTCGTATCTCTCATGTTGAATTGCACCAGTCTGAATAATCTTGTCTGAAGAATTTAGAAAGTAGGAGGATTTTGCAGCACTGTCATTCCAGGAGGGTTTGGGAACTAAGGACATGTATGCCAACGGCAATCTGATAGAGTTGTGGTAAAGAGTATAGGCTGGTAAATAAACTGCTGTGAAACAAGAAAGGTTACGAACTTGTCCATCAGCTATGGTTTGTGTGCCCATTCTCACAGTAAACATGATGTACCTTTTTTATTTTACTTGGCATTTTACCTGTATGCTCCTAGTGAGTCAAATGTGATTACTCTTACTTGAGAAAGCTAAAGGTAAGATAGTTGTAATGTTTCAAGACTGTGATGTGAGACCACTTTTAAACTGGAGGTATAAATGCTGACACTGGCTTATGCATAACACGCATCCTGTTAATGCCTAGTCTACAAGAGTCATCAGTTCTTGGACAAATTTTGAGATGCTTGCTCTTAATATCTGATTCAAATCTTTTAGTGGTAGTGAAATATTTCATTTACTGTGATTACTAGAGATACTTGAAATACCAGTGATGTGACTTTAAAAGGGAAGCCAGGAAGTGATTGCAGAATACTTTCTCTGAGTTTGGATTTTTCTTTAAAAAATGTTTTAATTTACAGAATTATGAATTGGCTGGGAGGTACCTTTGGAGGTCACTTTTTCCAACCTCCAGATCGAAGTAGGACTACTGCCCATGCTAGATCAGGTCAGCCATGGCAGGGTCTGGCTGAGTCTTGAAATCTCTGTGGATGGAGGTTCTGTAACCTGTTTTGGATATTCTAGCAAATAACTTTGTTCAAAGAAAGAAATTACTTGAACTGGGATGGCTGATGAGCCATTTACAGGATTATAGGCAGGGGATGTTACAGAAGTCAGTTGGCAACTGTACCCAGTTTTGGGTTTTGGTACTGCACGCTTCCAGGTGAAACGCAAAGAGACTTTCAAGGAAATTGGTCTAAAGTAAGCTGTTGGTGCCCCTTGCCTCTAAAATTACGCTGATCAGATGATTCATCCTGTTGCTGTGCAGGGCCCTAGCTCTTTATTGCAGCTCCAAGTTGCAAGATCGTAGTTCTGCCTGTAGGTGCTGTGCAGTTCTTTGAATTCTGGCTCCTGCCATGAAATTCTCATATGCTCCCTTTGAGTTTAGTTGCCTCCCCTTTGACCTGCCTGTCCTCTCATCCAGTTGAAGCTGTGATGTGTCAGATGTCCTTAGAATTGCTTTTAGCTTGGGGGGAAAAAAATCTCCAAGTTTTCTGGGAGAAATTAGCAGAAAACCTGACTTTTTTTAGTGCTATATTTTGTCCGTCTTTGAATGTGGACTTCGTGATTCCCTCTGAGAGACTTGGCAGCTTCTGGTTTTGCAGATGTGCTGGTGTTCAAACCATTACTGTATGGCTCTCTTTTTTTTTTTCCTTCTCCCCCCGCCCCTTCCTGGTTATTGCTTTGGGGAGAAGAAAATGAGCAAAAGAAATGCTTGTATTCAACTTCTCCTTTCCACCTTTTGGACATCAGTCATTCAGTCCTGTGTGTACATGATTATTTCTGACTCCTAGCTGAAGCTCTTGATGGTCCTGTGGATTCTTTGTTCACGCTGACTGTCTGTGAAGAGTTTCCCATTGATGCTGTCTCCACTGAGTCCATCTGAACAGTGTTGCATGACAGTGTAAACCTCAGCTTTGATACTGCTTGTTGATGGCTGTTTGATGCGGGCCACTTCTGGATGTACTGGCCTAGTGGTTCTTGGCACCGTAAGCAGGCTTGGTCTGTTGCAGCCCTCTCTCAGCTGATTTGTGCACTCATTTATTGCTTTCCTCCCATCAGTAGTCAAGGATCTTAAAACCATTACTCTGTGCTTGACTATTATCTAATCTTGGGAAGCCTATTGATTGCAATATTCCACTGTTGCAGTGCTACCTAATTGCATGGCTTGTCTGCCAGTTTCGCCTCTGCAAAACACTCTTAATGCTGAGTCGATAGTTTTATTGCATTGTGGATATCTAGAAGATGTCTGTAGAAATTTGCTGTTTCTTGATGCTAGTACTATCTGGACAACTCCCAGTTTCAGGTAGGTTCTCTACCAGGTATTTGTAACTGGGCAGCCTATATGGTGTCCATATCATCTCAGTTGTACTTCAGGTGTAAGTTTGCAGGAGCTAAACTCTTACTGCAGATTGGTACTAAAGAGAATGCTATTTTGTATATTTGATTTACTCCTCATTTAGTGATACACGCCAGACTTAGGGCACTTTATTCTTTTATCTTTCAAGCAGTGTGGAACATGTTTTTATTCTCTGTGAAATCTCATCCTTTTCAGGTCTCTATTACCAGCAGCTGCCATCAACAGCATGAAAGTACTGGAAGAAAAGCTGCTGATATGATTCATAGTTCATAGAGCAGCATGTGTTACCACATAACATGTGGCTCAGCTTAATGAATTTGTTGCCAGCATTGTCTTTCTGAGAACTACTCTTCCGTCACATGATAGAATACTTATCATGCGCTTTTTGGATGCAGTGAGGGTCATCTTATTTGATGCTCAGTTGCAGGTAATCAGTCTTTTGTCAAGTTTGTATCTGCAGGTGCATTCCTGGAGTTCTTCCTTTGCAAGCTTTCCCTAAATGAAAGGAGTTCCTCACAGATACTTTGGTCTGGTTGTGTCCTTACTTGCGTCTCGGTGTAAAAGTGTCTCAAAGCTACAGATGTCCCCTGTAGTGGATCTGTTTCCTCCACTTTGTGTTGTGCTCATAAACACTTCATAGGATCTGTTCAGGAATTGTTATAGCTGAGTATTATGAAACTGAACTGTCTGGGTGTTGTCTCCTACTATAGTAATATAATCAGCCAAAGCCTTGATGCCAGAAGATGATAATGGCTGGTTCTGCAGTCAGCATAGGTTGGTGTCCTTGGGCAGCTGGATACCTTTAGGCATTTGCACTCTCAGTACCTGCCTAGAAGGATGGCAAAGGCTTGCCAAGCAGTTAGGAGGCTCACTTATATTCACGCCTTATATTTAAGGTGTGCTTGAATTGTAGTTGCAGAATAAATGTTCTTGCTCTGCACCAGCTCATCTAATGAATAGCTTCTTCTGATAGTCATTTGGAGTTGTGCAGCACACTGCTTCACATAAGGTTTCTTCGTCCTTGGTGTTAGAACATCAAGGAGGTACAAAGTAGCACAAGCCTCGTGAGCTTGACAGTTTTCTCAGGAGATTATAAAGGTTCTTGGTCATCCACTTCATTATGTATACTGCTTGTGGTAAAAGTTTGCTTCTACCTTATTACACAAACACACAGATCAAGATATCTGAGCAGTTTCTGTATGTGGTTAGGACTCATCATTACCTTTCTTTCCTTGCCCTGAACTTACTTGAGTTTGTGTGCCATGGATTTCACATAATAAAGTGTCCTGCTGCTCAGCAAATGGGCTCCAAAGTCAAATACCATAAAGCAAGTCTTTTGTGTCACACATTTCTCATAGGTTTTGTAATGGCTGTATTGGGCATAACTAGTATTTATTCATACTTCTCTGCTCTAATAGAGAAGCTCAATGCTTAGAATGTTAGTAAATCTGGTTCCAAATTTCAGCCAGCTTGAGTTTGTGGTTCATTTAATAGCTTAATTGCAAGGTGATAATTGAATAGCAGCTGTCTTCAGTTTCCTAGATGAGCAGGCTGTATCATTAGACCTTCTGAAGTCTTGCTAAAAGCTGCCTCTACTGAAAGAGGTATTGCAGCTTTAGCCATTACTTTAGCAAGAAAAGTATTAAGCATGCTTTTTTGTTGTTGTTGTATTGGACTGGTAGCTTCCCTGCTTGCCCTGTAGCCTGTTGGCTGGGTGCTTAAAGCACTAGGCAGTGATGACTGCCATATTAGTTGGGGTCTCTGGATTTTTTTTCAGCATATGGCTTTTTCCACCTGTCTTAGCCTAGTGGCAATCAGCATTGTAATTCTTTCCCTCTGTGCCCAGCTATCTTTATAGCAGTGTCTCCTGTAAGCTGAACTGTTGGCATCCCACAGATCACTGCACGGTTGTGCCGGTGTGTAAGCCTTTCTCTACAGTGATGCGTAGTCACAGACACGCATTTGTAAAAATGCATTTGTTAGACAAAAAGACGCTGTGGAGCCTTGAGAAGAGTGACTGTAACATACCCAAACCTGAGAAGAACGAAGGTAATGAACTGCAGTGGTTAGAGCAGCCCTTCTAGCAGAATGGTTGACATTTCAGCAGTACAGCTTGGCATGTGGGCACGCCTCCAGCCTTTACTCTTGTGGGGTACCCTGTAGGTAAGTTGTCATCTAAATATAGTAAGCCTGTGTGGTGGGGTCCGTCCCCTCCCCCCCCCCCCCCCCAACAGGCTATTTTCAGTGCAAAGTAAGTGGGAAAGCTTTGTCTTCTACAAGGTCACTCCATCATAGGCTTTCAGATATTTCCAGTTGTTTAGCTTTCTTACTTAAGACCATGTGGAAGCTAGGTGGAGGACTTTGGGATCAGTGTTTCTGTTCTCTGATCTGTAATGGGATGCATATCATTGATAAAAAGTCTGGTTCTGTAGAGGTCATTCCATAGTATCCACATAAGTTATATTTAAAGCTTTTTTATATCTGATTGGTGTCAGAGTAAAGCTACTGTTATAAACTGTTTATTTATTTATAAACACACAGTGAATGCCAGCTTCCTGTAGAGGGGCAGCCTAAACTTTGTTCTTAAAAAAAAAAAAAATGGGGAAAAAGGTTTCTAGGAAAAAAAAATTCAGTTGCAGTGTGTTCTTGATGGCTGTTTTATTTTGCCAACCAATGGCTTCAGTAAAACTAGTTTTATGTTTGTCAAATGTAAATGTCGCCAGATGCTGTAGAGAAGTAGGTTTCTCAATCTCCAGGACTAATGGTCTCCAGGTAGCAGAAGGTAGCTTACAAAACAGTTGCAAAAGTAGCATGCTGGCTCCTTCCCCGCACCTCTTTGGCTGAGCTTCTCCCTCTCCCCCCCAAAAAAATCATTTAAAAATGCAATATTCGTGTTCATCTCATTTCTTATTTAGTTGTGAGTGAACAATTATGATGGTGCACAAAGGTGCAGATCCTTGAATCTCTTAAATGTTAATGTCCTTTCAGTGTGTGTAGTTTGTTTTCTGGTTTTGTTTGAAGAAACACTATTTCAGAGAAATCTTAAATGGCAAATTCAACTTCTTTTTTGCCTCAAAAGAACATTGAATAACTGGGTAATCATACAACCTATTAAGAAGAGTAAGTGTAGCAACCCTGTTCTTGTTCATTCAGCTTTTAGTTGTCTATAGTTGTTTTGTGAACACAGATAGAGCTCAGTGTTGTGTTCTGGTGTGGGTTTTTTTTCTTTTAAGCCCTTGCACTATTTTTTTTTTTTCATTGTCATGGAGAAATATGTAGTTTGCTTTATTTTGACTTATAGCTGTAGAATACTGGTTACTACTGTTTTGACATAGAATAACTGAAAGAAAACTTGCCTATGAAATCTTCAAAACTTTTTGACTTTCCTAATGCAAAACAGTAGCATTTTTAAATACAGAAGACGAAGCTGTAGTGCCAGGAGGGGAAAATGTCACATAATGTGCGTGTGTCCATACTTGCAAAGAAAAGAAGTCTGTCATTGAAGCGATTATGAATACTCCAGTAACTTTTCCGTGCTTTTCAGCTCTTCCAGAAATCACTTTCAGAAGTGGCAAAATGGCCTTTGTTCTCAACGATACTGCCTGGAGAACAAATTTAATCTCTCTGGACTAACGGCTGCCTTTCTACAAACCAGTGACTGTGAGGTTAATGTTTAAATATTGAAGTGGATTTGGCATATTGCCATTTAAGTAGAACAGCATGTGCTTAACCCTGAGACTCAAACAGTTCCCTGGGTAGCAAAAAAAAAAAAAAAAAAAATTACTCAATAGTGCAGTGATCTGGTAACTTCAAAGACTATAAGGCTAATCCTGAACAAGGATATCCTAAAGGAGGACGATCGATCTGATTTTCCTATTTAGCTGAGGGGAAGGGAATTTTTACAGATGGTATCAGAACTTTTAGGTGGGTCAAAGTCCAGTATGAACAAGCTAGTGTAGACTCTGGTAAGAATAATCCTAAAAGATACTGATCTGCATGTAGGAATTTGAAACTTGTTGAAAACTGGGTAACTTGTTAAATTTGGTTAAGTTTATTTTTGGTTCTCTTTGTTTGGGTTGGAATGCTAGGGTTAAGCAAAGGTTTGAGCATAAAGCTCAAACTTAATTTGCGAGTCTCAGTATTTATGACTTGAAATGGAAAAAATTAAAGAAAGCCAAGAGCAATTGCACTGGTCTTCTTCAGATGGCTTGTGCTCTTTACCTTAATCCGGAGGACTCTGCCTGTGGCTGGAAGAGAAGTGGGAGCTTTGACCCTGGGACTGCATCTCTAATCCGGTCTTATTCTGCCTTCAAGCTTACCAAGAACTCTTCTAAAAGCATCTCTCTCAGGAGAGCGCTTCCCGCCTCTTGTGCCAGATGATGCAAACCCAGGTTTTCTGCCAAGTATCCCAAGTATTTTCTGTTAGTGGTCAGGCCATGCTGCATTGGTGACTGGATGCTCTCTGTAAGTTGAGGGGATGAAGCAGCATACAAGGTGTGCTGAGATAAGCCTGGCTGAGCAGAGGGAGACAATTTTCTTTCCTCATCTTGCTTTGTTATACAAATCTCATGTTCAAGTTAAACAAGTATGTGAATTTTTCAACGTGTAGATGTGAAACCTTACACTTAAGAACTCTAATGAAAATAATTATAAATCCCATAACTTCAAGCCTATGAAATAAATATTTGAGGTTGCAACAATTTCCCAGACAAACTAGTCTTTGCTTAACTCTGATTAAGTTGTGTGGTATTTGTGTTTCAGCACGGAAGTGAAATACTCTGGGCCAGTGTTACAGTTAGTTGCTTGAGCTCATGTTTGCATATCCTAAAGAAAGGAATGATACTGCAAATGGCCAGCACAGAATTAATACGTCACATATTATAATGTGGTTTATGTGGCCTAAAGGGGTGGTGCCTAAGTAAATGGTTATGAAATATGTACAGTGCCAAAAAGCATCCTCCTATTGGCAGCGTGAGTGCTACAACTCTAAAACTAGTATGAACTACTTACTCTTTTCTATCATCTGTGTCAATAGGTGGAGACAAAATTTTATGACGATTTAATGTATTTGGGGATTTCATTATAAATGAAGTAAATTTCTACTTAAGTAGGTGTTTCAGTTGCCATCCCAGGAAGGGCAGACAGACATGCTTTTGGTTGACCAGCCTCTTCCTTCATGTCATCTGCTGGTGGTTAAGAGAAAAAGGGAAGATCAAAAGTAAACTCCAATTTCTTTAGTTTGAGTGCTTTACAGATGGATAATAAAATAATAATCTGTGTTTCTTGCAAGAAATAGGCAGTAAATACCTCTGCTAGAAAACTTAGTAGGAGCTTTACTACACCTTCCTTTTAGATGAAGATGAAATTTTTTAATCTTACTTCTGAAGAAAAAGGCTCTTTTCTAACCCTCCTGTGTTAAGTTGGATGAAGAATGGTGTATTCAGACTGTCGGCTCAACTCTCAGAAGCTTACGGTGATCTCTGCCTGGGTGCTGCCATGCATAGTTGGCTTGCTCCGGCAGCACTCTTTAGCGTCCTTAGTCAAGGGAAAAGATTAGCAGTCAAAGTGGTAGGCAAAACAATTTGAGAAACCTGTCCAAGAAAGCACACAAGTTTAATCGGTTGATGAAATATGAATGGATGGGTCAAACAGAAGATAAATTTGGATCTATGTTGTTCTGAAGGGACGAGGAGAAGGAGGGAGGGTGGTTGGTGATCACTTTTTTGCAGGGAGGTGTTTGGGCTGTATTTAAATAGAGTGAAAACATGTTAATCTCCATGAGGGAGATTGTCATGAGCAAAGTGGGGAGTAATAAAGGAGAAACGTCTGCCCACAGCTCAGTGTTGACTGACCTTGAGCAGCTTTTCAGAAATCCTTAATGTCATGACCAAGCCTTAACAATTTCAAGTAGTGACCCAGGAAGTTCAGGTAATGGTGAGGTGATGGCAGGCTTGGCACAGTAGGGGAGGGATGGCCTGGATGTGCAAGCTTCAGCTGGTGGTGGCTTTTTGTTTTGGAGGTGGTGGTAGCACATGGTCGTTAGAAAGCTGCTCTGTCCTGTGTGCCAGCTGAGCAGCAGCAGGACTCAGTGAAACTGTGAATGGAGAATGCCTGTGCTGGTGAGGGCGGTGGGAGTCTCCTTCAAACTGGATATCCTCCTGGTCAATGGATGTATACTTATTGCTTTAGTTCCTTCTGATTTCTGTGTGGGTTGGTGTTTTTTGGTTGTTTTTTCTCGCTCTGAGGTGATTATAACCTGTAGACCTATTCTGAAGACCTATTCCTATTCTGCAGGTGCTTGTGTCTCTGCTTTTTTTTATTAAGTCTCTGGTGCAGTGTATTTTTCTGATGGTAATGCGTTGAACTGGGAGCCAGTATTTGAGGCATTGCGATATGATCTCAGTGACAGGCTGTGTAGTGCTGAAGTCTTGGCTCTTCTAGTATTGTCGTCTTCTGCTGGTTCTACTCAGCAGAGCTGTAGTATGCTGTATGTTAGATGGAGTTTGAAGCCCATTGCTGTCCAGATAACTTTTGCAAGGCTCTTTCAAGAACAGGAGGAGACTTGGATTTGCCAAATTGGTACGTTTGGCACCTTGAAGCACTTTTAATGCTACAAAGCTCATTGGTAGAGATTGTTGTCTGGGAACATGTGTTAGCTTAAAGAGTTGTTTCCTGTTCTGAGAGCAAGCATTTTATTAATTTAGCATCTGTTAAAGGATGTCTTAGTAGTGTAAGAGTTTTCATGTATTTCTCTGTAGGAAAAAGTTGATATTCTATGCCTTAAGGATGGTACATTATCAATTCTCATTTATAATGGAAGATAACTGCATCATTTCTTGTAATACTTATGTATCTCCAACAGGATGCACATTATGCATTTTATACCTTAGATTCCTAACTTCTTTTTTTCAGAAGTATTAGGGGTTGGTTTTTTCAAATTTCTTAAAGTCTCTTAAAAGGTCACAAAATTAAAGTTGGTTTCACTTCTTATCGCTTGAAAACCGAGTCATTTAACTGAATAAATTAAATGAATGGAGAGAACGTTCTGTTTCTTGTTCAGAAAGAGAAATTATTCTGAAATGTTTAACTCTTCAACTCTAAGTTTGTGTACCCAAAGCCAGTGGTTTGTCTGTGTTTAAAACATCGGCAGTGAGCGCATGCCACTTGAATGTCTTAATTTGAATGATGAATATATTACAGTGGAGTTTAATATAGCTGTCATAATTTCACATTTAAATTGACTTTGTTAAAATGTGTTTATATTTATTACAATTCTTTTGTACCCTGGGGAAGGAAATACTTTCAGAGGGTGAAAGTAACCTTAACACTGTTTTACATAGCTGGTGTATCCTAGCTTTCCTCTTTTTTTTCTTTTACTTTTCCTGCAATGCTGAATTAATTGAGAAGGCTACAGTAAATAGGTGTAACAGCAAATTACACACTTCTAGGGTAAATCTATGATGTGGTTAAATTAATTGAGTGAAGGAAAGTCTGCAGTTCAGCTTTTTGGAAGCACCATGTTAATATATCCTTTCCTGTAGAAGACAGGAGTAAGAGACTGCAGTTTATGTCACTTTAAAAAAGGTGAGGGAGAACTGTTAGTTCTGTAGGGCAAAAATGAATAATTGTTTGACGTGTTGCAATATGACTTTTCCAAACAACTGTTCTTTCCTCGGGCTATCTGAAGGTAGGCTAGGATTAAATTTGTCCAAGCTGCTCTGCAGGCTTTTTAATATAAAACTGTCTTCTAGGGTAGCTGTTGTAATTTGTGATGCATGAGGGAAGGACGGCAGTGGGGGGGGGAAACACCTGCATGTCCGTGTGCACTCCTCTTTGCCACTTGGGAAACACTGCCCCTGCACTCCCACCCTGGCGCCTGCGCACTGCAACCTCTGAACATCCAACTCCTTGTGGAGCCCTGTGTAGACAGCATGGGTGGTACTGTGCAAAAACTCCTGGGCACTGTAGCTGCTGTGGAGTAAGTTTGTAGCCTGGCTCTGTATTTGAGTTGTGGTAGCCCACAGCCATATGAAAATAGCAGTTTGTGTTTTTTAAGTCTTATGAATCCTTCAGTAACAGAAAGGGGAGTTGAACAAGTCCATCTTCCTCTTGTTCTAGACCTGGCCAGGCAAACCAGTTCTTACTTTGTTGAACAGAGCTCTTGTCCCTCACTGTAAATAAGGTTTGAAGCATTACAGAAAATACCTCTTTGCAAGTATCATCTGTCAAATCTGTGAAGTCCTTGTCAAATCTGCTCTTAGGATGTGTTGCTAGCACACAGGGAACTTTTGGTGCAGTGCTGGCAGAGAGTCTAAGGAAAATTCTTCAGCCTGAGCCTTTTATTGCTGCATGGCTGAACCGATCTTTGAAAGTTGAAATCTCGTGAGAGGACTCTGTGTCTGACTTCTATGGTTGGTCTTTTTTTTTTTTTTATTTCCCCTTAATCTTACTGATTGCTTGTGCCCTGATGTATGCCACTGAGGAGAGCTTTTGATGACTAATCTAACTCAGCCCTAACTCATCTCTTAAAAGGCTTGTGCTTTGACTAGGTAAGTAGTTTGTGGTGTGTCTTTCTTTCCCCCATGCCCTGGTGTGAGAGGCTACTGTATTCCAAATACATTTGGAAAGTTATTACTTGAAATTGATTACTCCATAAATACAGAAGCGTGCTCTTGTATGTGGCTCTTACAGTTTATTCTTTGCTACTTAAAGGATAATAAGATTACTTGTGCTTTCTGAAACTGTGTGCCTAAATGTAGTCCAAAGTAAACCTTTTAGCTGCAAAAATTATATAGAAGCTGGTAATCTTTGTGAGGGAGGTTTGGTAACTTCTATCAAACGATGACCACATACTGTCATTGATTTAATGTTCCCCGGTGTTTTAAATTTAACAGCTAAAACAGAAGTATTAGTGGCTTCCACAATTAATGCTAAAAACATGCCAGGCTGGGAGAGGAATGCCAAAAAAACCCTGCAAGTAGTTTCCATATGTTGCTGACACATTATTTCCTGGAAGGCTGGTTGATGTGTTGGCAAAACTAGTATAATATGCCATTTTCTATTAAAGTTTGGGAAGAACAGTCAAGTTGCAGTTCTTAAAATGGAGAGTCGGGGATGAGAAAAGGCCTCCACTTAGTGGCTTTTTTGGTATTCTCAGTATTTGAGGTGATTATTGATCACTGATCTTTGCATGCTAAGGCATTGCTTTTTTGTCTATTGCTATCTGTAGCTAAGCTAAGATACTAAAACAGGAGCCAGCAGTATTTGACTTCTAAATAGAAGGGAAGTTCAATCAAACTTTTAAAGGTGGTAAAAGAAAACTAATGTGTTTCCCCTTATTGGGGGGGGGGGGGGGGGAGACCTATACCTAGAATGGAAAAAAATAGGAAATTAATGTAATATTGCAAAATGTATTTAAAGCAACACAGTTATTGACTTGAATGTATTAGGAAATTGTAATAAATACTCGGTCTTAATAGAGCTGAACTTGTAGGCAGGACTAACTAACCTACAAATAAGCATCCAGTGCTCAAGGATAGAGCCCAGCATCAGGAACAGGCAAATTACTGACTTTAAAAAGCCGCAGTTCAGGTGACAGTGGGCTGCTCTTGGTACCATTCTCCCTTGGTGATTCAGAGGAGTTTGGGTCAAGCAAACAGGTAGCCATGGCTTTACCTTAGCTTTTAGCTCTGCTGTGATTTTTTTTTTTTCCTTCCTGAAACAGATATGCAGGAGGAAAGGCTGGATGCGGCAGTCAGACCTGCACATGGGGCTCTCTTATCTAAGAGTAGTAATTATTTCTAAAGAAATCCCAGAAGTAGCTTTTGAACTGTTGTAGTGCAATGGTAATATCTTAAATTTACGATACTATTTCTTAGGTTATCTAACAACCTTTTAAGAATAATATCTATTTTCAGTGTCCTCCATTCTAATCCTGAAATTGCAGAGGAGGAAGGAAGGGAGGAACTAGTTTTAGTTTCATGCCTGCATTTCTATACCTCACATCTTCACCTGTGGCTTTCTGTTACCATAGAGTAGGACTAGGAACAATGCTTTTCCAAAAAGCTTAATATCTTTCTTAATAAAATATCTTATTGCCACTGAAAGGTGAAAAGTACATGCGAGGAAGCATGTGCATGTGAGGAATAGTGTCTGATACAGTTAAACAGTCAGAATAGAAATTGTGGCCGGTGTCAGGTGTCCTGCACAGCCAGACAGGGTTAGCCCATAGCACAGTGGGCTAACATCTCCAACCAGAAGGTCTGGAAAAGTGCATTAAGCTGAATCTGCTTAAATGTTTAACAAAACGGGAACAGTGAAACTGCTGTGGGCTCTGACCTACACCCTGCCTGTGTGTGAGCACAGGTATGCTTTTCAAACTGAAAAGGGGAAACTGTTGTCACAGCTGACTAATGTGTTGCTTTTCATCACTCTCCAAAACTGATCCTTTCCTCAACAGATGGAGTGAAGGAGTGCAGGCTATGGAGAACAGTGATGGGGACAGCTAACTTCATTTTCCCCTGCTATGATCTGAGGGAGCATGGGATCTGAAGTGGTCACATAGTACCAATTGCTGCCCAGGAATGGGCTTTCATCAGTGGGGGAAAAAAAGGAGCAATTGTGTGATCCTTGCACATCTTGTCCTGTTCCTGGTCATCCTACCTTAGATGAGGCTGTTTGTGACAAATGCATTCAGGTGCTTGAAAAGCAAATGTGCCTACCTGTGTCTTGCAATTGAGGCTTCCTGACTTTCAGCTGCCACCTTGACTCTCTGCTTTACCAATGAGGCTTTAGTTGGTGAAAGAAAGTGATTTGTATTTGCATCAGTACAGTGGCTGAGTTTTTTGTTCTGTGTAGGAAATTGCTGTTGTCACTCAAGCACTTAACCGATATCTGAAAGTCTGCAAGCCTCTTCTGTCGGGAGAAGGAGCTAGTGACTGGTATTTCTCTATATATTATTTCTAAATAAGCGTGACAGCACTGACATCGTGTTTCTGAATATGGTAGGTATTAAGCAGAAAGTGGTCTTGTGACTTTCATTCACCTCTTACGCTTTTTTTCCTACTCAATCTAAAAATCATCTTTGCTGTTCTGCTGTGGGTGGGGACTGTTATGCAGGCACCCTTTTTCAGGAAGGGTCTTCATTTTTCTTTCTGTGTTGACTAAAACTTTGGTAAGACTTTAGCCAACTATAAGACAGTATAAACTAGCAGGCTAGATTGGATAGGAGCTGAAAATGGTGATATCTTTAAAACTTTTTTTTTCCCCAGGCAACCATAGCTTTCTGAAGAAGTGTGTGAAATTGTTGGGGTTACTCTTCTTGTGAGGAAAATGTGTGGCAGCCTATAGTCAGGAGAGTCTGGTTTTGGGGTGTCCCCCCCCATCCTGATGATGACATAGTCCTTGTATTTGTTGTTGCTGTTTTAAGTGAGTGAGCAGCTCTGATAGCTGCAGTTGTATTCTCTTTAGCTGTTAGAAGCTGCTGAGGTGGTTCCTCTTGTGCTGGAGGACCTGTCAGCTTTTGTGGACCTCAGCTGGCTCTGTGCATCTCAGCAGAGAGGTGGGATGGCATGACAGGGCTGTCAAACTCTTGTGGCTCATGTAACATGAGATATATGAAACTTGGCACCCTCAATTTGGGAGAGGTCTGGTGGTGAAACCACAGGAATGTTCTCTAAGTTGGTATTTGGTTTCCCCTCCCGTACTGAATATTTTGAATGTATTGACCTTCTGGGTACATGCAGGATGAATCTGTGCAGGCCATGGGGTGAGTCTACACGAATGTGGACTCTTGCTCAGTGAGATGTTGGTGCTCTGATTGCAGTTAGCGCAGCCTCACTTTGACTTTGTTAATACATTGCTTGATTCAGAATAGAAGTGCTTCTCCTGTGGTTGGTTTGGGATTAAAATTATTCACTGATCTGACTGTTGATTTGCATGCCTATTTTATGTTAGATGCTTAACCTGACAGGGATCTTAGTAAATATATTTGGTGTTACTTAAAGAACTAGTATTTTATAGTTCTATACTAGACCTGGTATTCTCCTTGTAGAATATAAATGAGTTACCCTTTATATCAAAGAATAAGACTGAGATAGGCATCCGATTCATCAAGTTATCCTAACAGTAAGCTCCAATGTGTTATTGCACTAAATCTGTGGATATGATAAGACTTGTGATTGCTTTGTCAAATAGCTTTTAAAATGTATTTTTCCATTGTGTGGTCTTATGAGCAAACATACAAGTAGGTACCTGGCATATAAATAAACCTGAATACTGAGGTTTATTCAATTTTATTTCTGCATGTGGAAGCTAATGCTGAGCAGGCTTGTTGAAGTAAGCACAGTAGGATAGTGCTGTATCTTGTGTCCAGCCCATTCTGTGCAAAATAACTGAACCATGCTTTTATGTGATAGGACAGAGATATAAAAATTGGCTACTAAGCTGGTACACTGAGATTAGAGTTGGAACAGGAGAAGGCACTGATGGCTGGAGTCGTTCCTGTGTCAGTCAAGATTACTCTGCTTAAACCAAAACATACTCTTCAGCTTGCTGGCATGGGACTGTCACTTTATTTTCAAGGTGTAAGGCTCTTGCAGTGGAGTCTCTGGGAATCTCTCAAATATATTGGAGATAACAAGCATTCTCAGAGAGTATCCTGAATGCTGCTTCTCTGCTATAGCATGTGCTTGGCTTGGGTTTGGTTTGTATTACCACCTGATAAGTGAAAACACTGTATCCTTGTAGTACGTGGAATTATTGGTGTGTATACCTAAAATAATTTTTAGGAATGAGTGTAGTTTGTCTCTAGCACTTACATTTGTTAGTTGCCAACTTTTAATTGGAAATGTGGATGGGAATAATTGAAGCCCCCAAATTCTCAATCTTAATAGCAAACTTGGAATTCAGGGACACAATGGGGAGAAACACAAACCAGATTCTATGCAACTACTGAGACAGAGGTGGGTGGTAAACTGGTAAGACTTAAAACCTTTAGAAACTGGCAGCTTAAGCAGGCAGTTGTTCTTGCTTCTGCCTTGGGTGAGGAGAGGAAGATTGCATGAAACAATTCAGGAGACTTTAGTACAGTTTAATATTATGAAAATGGTTACTTCTGCTACCTTTCACATCTGCTGTTCTCTGTAATACAGTGATTTGTGAAGAAAGTTGTCAAAGGACTCAGTCTAACAACTTTTATTGGTATGGAAGGCTCTGTTGTCTGAGACACAACTTGATTTTTTAGACCAGTATGTGTGCCTCAGTAGAAGCTGTTTACCTGTCATGTGATCAGCTGAGAACAGACATTTTTTCCTTTCTGCTTTAAGGAAAATCGGAAGCCACCCCCAGATTTTTTTTTTTAAAGACCCTTATCAGTGATCAGAAACGAAGTGCCCTAGCCACCAGTCAGTCTATCATGTGGAAGATCAGAAGAGCAGACTAATTTGAGCACTTGGTACTTGTAGGCAAATTGAACCTTGGCCTTCTGCATGAGAATTGTCCCAGTCGCTGGGGACTGTTCCGCTTCTGACTTTCAGCATACCTAGTTTTGACTAGGAACTTCTTTGTAGATGCAAGAAATCCAGCCCAAGGAAGCTTATTACACCCAGTGTATTCCTAGACCTATTTTGCTGGACTGCTGTTCCTCTATATTTTTTTCAGAAAACTTTTTGAACAATTTTAAGTCTAACCACCAAATACTGCTTTGCAACCCTGAAGGCTTAGGCGTAGATGGACTTTCAGAGGACTGAAGTGAGTGGTTTCCAGGTGCCAATCCTTTCCACCCCTGCTTCTTGTGAGGCAATTTCCCCTGGACAAAGTTCCTAATGCAGCATTAGTTGCTTGCCGTTGACGTTTGCGAGCAGTATACTACCCAAATGACTTGTGAAAATGCCTCTGGTATGTTTAACTTGGCTCAGAGTAAACAGAACCCCAGTGGTGGATTTGAAGGGAAAACATCAAGATAGAAACAGTTTCCTCTTCCAGGAACAACCCCCAGTACCCGGTGAAGGAAGGAGAGAGTACTCTAAATACTCTCTAAAATTAGACATGAAAACGAGAGATCCGGGGGATGGAGATCTATTGTGGATTCTTCGCGGACGGTCTGCTCAGCTCAACTCTTTCTCCTTAGCATTCCGCAGTTGGGGTTATGTATCTTCCTACCAGGAGAAGCTTCATGACTCTTCCCGCAATTTATTTTCTCAGATTACTCAGCACTGGGTGTGTGTCTGTGGTTTGGGGTTTTTCTGTTTTGTTGGGGGGGTTTGGGTTTGGTTTTTTTGTTTTTCCCCTCCCTCTGCCTAGGCAGCCCTTCTCAATTCAGGCTTCTCTAGCATTCTGGGATTTCATGTACCAGAGAACTTGTATCAACAAACTGTGCATTCGGAGTCCTGATTGCACAGGACATGAGGATCTTTGTTTGTGTACTGTGAATTGGTGGATTTATAGATGGAAACCTAGAAACTGCAGCATTGTTAACATGCTTTGGTGAACTTGGTGCTGATAGATGAAGTAATTCTGTCATGCAAATTTAAACTTACTGAGATTGCTTTGAAAAAAAAAGTTAGTCACCCTTCACAGGACAGTATTCAGTTGTGCAAGTTCAATTAACTTTTGTTAGGTACCTAAGCAACTTTTTTGTTTGTGTTTTCAACAGTGTTTCTTCCTCATTCCCACAAAAACCCACAACACTATGCACAGCCCAAGTACCTGTCCAAATGTGAGAATTATTTTCTTGCTTCTTTAAGCTGAAACACCAGAGGCAGAGTTGCTTATCTGTGTCCCAGACTAACATCAACTGTATGAAGTTACTCAAGTATGCTTATTTGTGTTAGCCCTGTGTAGGCGTTTTCCACCTGCATTGCAGAGTGGTGAAATACTTGCTGTATGAAATGCTAGTGTTTCTGACTTGCTTCCGATATGGATGAGAGTTTCATGGCTTTCTGTACTGTTAAGTGACTGTTTGACCCTGCAGCTGCCATTTGGTGTTGGTACTTACCAGAATTAAATAATGAAGGTCTGTGACCAACATAAATCCAGAAATAATGTTCTGTCTCTGTTGCTGTCTTAACGATGGATGTGTATTACGTCCTTGGAGGAACAGCCTGGAAAGCACAGCTTTGGAGAAGCTTGTGCATAGTGAAGCTGTACATCCTGGTGCTCCCTGCAATTTTGAGCAGGGGAAGCTTTGAATTTTGACTGGAAGAATATAAAGGCATCATTTAACTTGAATCTTTTGTATTGTCTGTCCCTGTGCAGAATCTATAGAAGTTGCAGTAATTTTTTTCACTATTGCTTTTTTTAAATGGTAGTAATGGAAAGCCCCTCTATCTGTGTGTTCTCCCAATTATTTTTTGCTGCAGATTTGCATGTCTTAAATGCGGTTTAGCCCAAGAAATAGAATTTTATAGGTTGCTGCTAACAAACTGAGTGTCTGGCTGTAGAATGGCTGCTTAAAGTGTACCAGATCAGACCAATGTCCTTTAAATCAACCTTTGAAGCTGCTATCACTACTTGTAAGTAATTCAGATTTTCTCTCCATTGGTCTTGTAAAGCCAGTGAAGTCAAAGCCTAAAGGGTTAAATCTGAGGTGAGCTGTATTGCAGACTGGGTAGTTTATAGATGGCACTAAGTCCTAGAGACTCCAGAGAACCAATCCATGTGTACGAGTGAATCATCTGACCCGGGGGGGCTGTATGGTAAAAGTTAATGTGTGCTCAATCCTTGCAAAAAAAAAAAAAAAAAGCTGACTCTCCCAAAAACCAGCCAGAGGAAGAGAGAGGCAGTTTTTGCCTGTTAATTGTGTAGCTCCTGTTAGGCTGTCAGTTATTCAAGGGTTATGATCTAGTTTATTATAAAACCAGGGTGCTGCTTTTTCACTTTGTAGCACAGAGACAGTACTTTGCTGCTGTGTGCAATGTCCTCTTGGTGTGCGCATCTCTCCTCTCAAGGAGAGGCTGTAGCAGAAGCTGAAACTCACTTGGGAACATCATGTATGGATGCGGCACTGGATTTGTAACACTTCTGTCACTGCCCCTTGCACTGATTTTGGTCAGTCTTGAAATCAAAGCTAATGTTCCCATATAAAGTGTAACTGTAGTTCTGGGATGTCTGCAAAGATATGGTGATACATATACAGTCTACTCTTGTGGAAAGCTGTGGAGTCAGCTAAATAGTTGAATGAGGAGAACTGGTTGAGAGGCTAGTGTTTTGAAGTTAAAACACTTTTCAGCTCTCTGGTTAAAGCTCTGGTGTAGAGGTTTGGCTATACTGTGAAACAAAATGTGGACTATCATAAGCAGTATATGGATTTGATGCCTAACTTTAAGCAATTCAATTCAAGGAAAAGTATTAAAATAATGGATTTGCACCACTTGCATCTTAAGGAAGAAAGTTGTAATTCTTTGCTAGACTACAGCATTCCTGAGTGGTCTCAGAGGGACTGAGGGGACAGTTTCTAGACAGGAGCTTCGAGTCCTGCTGTTTCCCCATGGATGCAGAACCCTTCATGGGAGTGCTGCTGCTCAGAGCTCAAGTGGAATCCCTTCCCCAGAGCCAAAGGGGATCCCCGGGGAGCCAGGCAGCAGCCTGCACATCTGGATCCCGTCCAGATAACCTGGGTGATACCACTCATCTTGCCCTGTTAGCCTTTCAAGCGACGTGTGCCCAGCTCCCCCTTCTCTCTGGTCCTTCCCCCACCAGGTCCTGGTAGAATTTCAGCCCTTGCGGGGCTGCAGGCAGCCCGTCGACAGCCATGTCAAGCGGGACAGGGAGGTTGTGCTTTCTAGAGAGCACTGACTGTACCCTGCTGCCTAATGGTGTTGCATAAATCAAGCTATTTTCTCTGAACAGGTCTACAAAACTGTCATGGTGTCTGTCTTGTTCTTGTCATTTGTCTTCTGCAGATATGCAGTGCTGTGTTTAGCTTTGCAGAGCTAGTCCCTGTTGGATTCAGAGGCTTGTGTGTTCTGGGACCAAAAGACAAACAAGCAAAAACATATAAAAAGAATAAAATACAAAAATAAACTCTTGTAGCAGGACTATTCTCACTGTGAAAACAGTTTCCTTTGTAGGGAACATAACATTTTTTTAAATATAAAAACAATGTGTTGTGGTCCCACCCCCCCCACACCCCCCCCACCCCCGAGACTATGTTTGGTACAATGGCTGTGAATTGCCTGCTTGCTCCAGATGCCAGTTGTGCAGCACTGCAGGTGAAATATTGGTGAAATTGTTGCTGAATAGCAGTTTAAATCTTATCAAACAATACTTACTGAAAACCCTCAACAACCAGTGCACCTTTAAGACATCTCATCGAGTTGGAGCTGTTTCCTATTTAGCTAACAAAATATTATTTCCTGTAACCAGTTCATTGCAGTTTTACTAGACTTTTGTTCGCTATATATAATAGTAGCCTTGAATATAAAAAAAACAAAAGTGTAGGAACAACTGTGCTTTAATTGGCAACAGCTTCAGAATTAAATTCTGCTGTGATGCTGTTGCTGTGCAAAAGTGCAGTCCTAACTCAGTGGTGGAATTTCTTCTAAAGTAAGTGGAAACTGTTCTTGGCTGGCTGTAGTCTTTTTCTGAATGAATGACCACTTCTGCATAGCAAGCATCTTTGAGTCTGCAAAAACTGTGAGCTGATTAAACTTCTGACCTGGTTAATGTGAGAAATCCTAAGCATCTTCATTAATTCTTCAATTTGTACTGCAAAAGGCTATCATGGCAAAGATGCTGCTTTTTCAGTCATTAGATGCTGTGTTGATCTGCTTTTTCAGATAACAAATCTATAACCTGATTAATTTACACAGAATAATCCACCAGAGCTAAATAATACTGCTGTTCTTACTGTATCTTGCTTTGCTACAGGTTATGTTGGGAGTGCTCCAGATGCTCTGTAAACTAGTTCATGTTATATGGCAGTGTTAAATATAGCCAGTTGCTGAACAACAACTCTGTTTTAGGTGAAGATCTGAAAGGACATGTGGTGCACGGGAGCATGAGAGTCTTTCTGTGGCCTTAACTATCCAATTCCATCGACACAGTCACTGTACTAGCCAGAATACTGATAAAGTCAGCTACATGTTGTGTGCTGGGGGCACAGATGCTTCATAAAATAGTTCAGGAACATGAAAAGTTTCAAGTCAGCACATAACCTTAAGTAGCCTCAGTGTATGCTGCCTACCACATTGTGGTATATTTGCTTGGCATTAAAACTTGGTTGTAAAGGCAAATATTTAATGCAGGATTTATTTCAGTGGTAATGGTTAAAGCCATCTCTGCTCTGACTTGCCAAACGAATGGCTAAGTTGTGGCTCACTGTTAGGAAATGAGAACTATTATTTTTTTTCCAGGGTTATGACTGGCATTTTAGCCACCACCTTTGCAGCATCGTCCTGCTCCTGCAGAGTGTTTCTGCTGTTTTTGTACTTGCTGTTTTGTGAAAGCCTTGTGCTTGTCAGTCAAGATGAGATTAGCAGCAGACAAGAAGTCTTAGCTTAATTAAATGTCTGTAGACCTAATACTCAGAGGGGATATTTTAAAACAAAATTTAAAAAAACCAAACAAAAAACCCCCAAACAAAACACAAAAACACCAACAGCAACAACCCCCCCCCCATTTGTCTTGAGAATCCAAGGTGTAGTGGCTATTCTGCACTGCTTCCCTGTGTACCTGCTTCTGTACTAGATTTGACTTCAGCTAGGATGAGAAGCAAGTGAGGAATATGGGGCAAGTTAAGAGGATTGACAGCTCTGTGAAAAAGGAGAAACGTGTAATGGAGAGTAGAAAGGTTGCTGAGAGGACTGACTGGTTAGTTCAGAACCAGTCAGCCCAACTTCTACTTCGAATATTTGAAGTTTGTTCAAAGGAAGGTGGGCAGCAAGGGTGCTGATGGTTGAAGTGTCCTTAAAAAATGAGAAATGATGATAAAGAATGTATGATGAGAAACTTCAGGAAAGCTGCTAGATATTTGAAGACTATCTTGAAACTTGAGGACGTTCTTGAGCACAAACCTTATTTGCTCAACTTTCAAGTTTCACTTACTTGCTGTATGCGAGTGTTTGGGCAGACCTAGCATGAATTCATGAAGCATTTTTGTTCTTTATAATCTATTACCACCTTTCTTCATACACCGATATTTCAGTCTTAGAGGGAAAATTCCTGTGAATAATCCTGGCTCACTGTTTTGTAACTTGAAGATACCAAAACGTATAAATGTACCCTTTAAATGGTAGCAATGGAGAAAATCAGTTTGGTGAAATTCCGGGAAACAGAAGGTGAGCGATATTTGTAACCCCTATCTACTCAAAGAACTTGAACGCTGATTAGGATTGTTGAACATAGGACTCTGACAGTCTGTATTGTTTGTGCTTAGCTATTCAATCAAGTCTTTCAGAAAGAAGGACTTGAACCTTGACCTTCTAAGGAAGTGCCGTAATAAATGTGTGATTGGTTTTTTTATTTCAAGTTCCAGCTCCTTACTTTCATTTTGACCTGAAAATTTATCCTTCCTTGTACAAGAACATATGCTTCTACTAAACAATTTAGTTGTGATAAAATAGAAAAAAAAAAAAAACCCAAAGCATCTTCCTGAAAAGTTGATAACTAATTTAATCAGGAAGTAGTAACTAAATGTCATTCTTATGAGTTCCTAAAGAGTAACAGACTGAATATTGATCTTATGGAAAACCATGCACAGCCTTTGTTAATGATGGCAACAGATAAACGAATGATAACTAAGTATATAATTTGTGTACTGCACCATACTTTGAAAACCCCGTGAGTAGTCTGTGCCACTTTTAGCAATGAATGCTGTCTTAATGAAGCTACAAATGAGAGCCTGATTAAGTCATAAGAGAGCGCTGGAATATCCAAGCGAGAGGATTGTTGGCATTCTCATCTGTGCCTTCAAAAAGGTAGCTCTGGTTTTGTTTGATCATGCACTTAATCTGAAATAATTAAGTACACTTGCTTACTTGTGCTGTCTTAATAGCTAGTACTTGTCACTGGCATGTGTATGCTGATCTCTTACTTCTGTGAGTTTCATCTTGTCAGTTGCTGTAAAACAGAGGAGGAAAGGCATGTGCATTTGCAGAACTTCCTGGCCTAGGGGGTTGCACCTCCAAATCCCCAAAATACTAGATGCAGTTTCTAGACACTGTTTTCAAGTATCTTGGTTATCTAAGTAAAAGATGGACTTAATTCACTTTTAGGAAAAGTCACTGGACCAGTCTTCCACTTCTGAATACGGAGTTCTCTCAGAACTTACCTTGCAATAAAAATCAGAAGTTGGCAATTATTAAAGGAAGAAAAATGGTGTTATCAAGACACTGTATAAATCCATTGGAATGTCTGAGTGTATTATGTGCTTGCAAATAATAGTCTGAACTTGAAGATGGAGACAACAGCCTACCATCCTTGAAGACAGGCCAACAAGGATGGCCAGAGTTTATGAACAATTAAATAGATAAGGACTTTTCATCTTAGGAAAGCAGTGACTGTGGGTAAGGAAAAGAAGGGTCTGAAAGCACTTGAAGCTTTCTGTTGAACCAGTGCTCTGAGGACTGAATCTCTGGAGGCCGTGAGTTTGGGGAAAGCACTAGCATTGCTGTCTCTGCTAGACAACGATTTAGTCACTAGTAGGAGCAAGCTACTAGGGTAGATGTACCTGTTAGCATGAGCAGTCGTATGTTTTGGGGTATTGTGATGGTACTGTGTCATGGTTTGAACATCTTACAGGAAGTCAGCACCTCTCACACAACTTCAGGATGTCTGATTTCTGCAGCTGTATGCTTAATTGCCTTTCCACTTTACTTCTTCCATACCTTAGTGCCAAGATTTAACTGCTTAAAATTCATACTCCTTGGTTACTATCACTGGTATGTTAGCTGGCGCTTCAGTCTTGAGGCGGGCTGGCAAATAGCCAAGAAGGAGGCAAAACCTGGTGGTTCATGCTTGTGAAAGGGATACTACTCCTTCAGTCAAACGTGCCTGCATGATTGCTTGCAAACATAACTTGCACATTATTTCTGCTTACCATAGCAAGTGTCTCGCATTGATTTTGATAATGGCTTTGAGTAAAGCATACAGATGTCACTTAGCTACCCTGTGGGGTGTTTTTTGTTATAAACATAGCACCTTCACGGTGCCAGCACTGATGATACTGTGTGTTCGTAAGCAAGCAATACCATTAGCATATGAGCACTTCACGTAATTCACTTCTAGGAGTATGTTGTAGTTGTAATGTTATAAATGTTTGGGTGAAGTTGTTTTAGGAGCTTAACTCCTCCTCTCTTCTAATAGTTTGAATTAGCTTGGCAACAGGCTAATTCACATCAGGATGTGACATTACTGAGATTGCACTGAAATCGCGTTTCTGTGCAAATGCAGTGTTACCTGAAATTTTGTGTTTTCCCAGTGCTTTCTGGTGGAGCACGTGTGAGCAACACTGGACAGAGCATTTTGGGAGGGATGCCTGGTTGCTGCAGTTTCTCTCCTGGATGCTGCCATCTCTGCTTTCAGGTGTATGTGCTGGAAAAGTCAGACTTGTGTGATTGTGTTGTGTTCCAGAACATGGTCAGGTAAACTGGTTGTAGTGTAATGCATTGACATATAAAATGCCTTAAATGGTTTCTGACTTCAGTGACTGTGGTAATCGTGACAGTGTAATACGGTTTTCTGCTGAAAGATGCTGACGGTGCATTTTGTCTGGTACCAAAGGATGTTCAGTTGATCAGAGCACTTCTAGACTGCCTTCCTGCATGTCTGGGCACACCCTCTCCTTCCAGATTTATTCCCTTCATACAGGCTGCACAAACATAGCTGATGGGTTTGAGTAAATGCTGTGTGATGATGTGGGTGAAAACAGAGTTCCAGATGGAGTACCAGGAAAAGTATAAACTATTACTGTCTGCGTTGTGACACTAACACAAACTGACTTGCATTCTTGTAGTAATTTGTAAACTGGTAGCCTGAATTATTTATTCTAATTGATATGGTTTTGATTCCTGTTTACCTAGCACCGAACAAGTCACTGTCCCTCTGCCCTTTTACAGCACACCCTGGGACACCCCTTGTGGGTTAGTACAAGTGACAATATCTTGCTCTGAGCACTGTTCTGTGTGTTGTAGTGTATTTCTCCTGGATCAGCTTCTGGCAGCTGATCTCTTCTCCTTTTAGGAGAATATGCTTGCCAAGCTCCTTTCCCTTTTTTTCAAAGTGATGCTTCTGTTACCCCAAGCTCTTACATCTGTTGAGGAAGGGGAAAGCTTAGAGTTCTGATAACTAAGAGTTCTTTTGCAGTGTCTAAGCACTTGAAATATACAACTGAAATTTGGCAAGTTGAGCTTTACTGAAGGCACAAAACAGCTGAACTCTTTTGCACTGCACTGTAGGGTGTTGTGGAGGCCAGGCATGTGTAATGCTTGTTGATGTAAGACAAACTCAAAGCGAGTTTATTAGTAGTATTTAGTTTAGAGAATTCCCCAAGTCATTAGTTGCCAGGAACAGTGTATTCTTGGGAAGGAATGTTCTTGGGAAGGGTAACTGTTGTGTCTATGCATCTGCTACTGACCACTCCTATGGAGGAGATGCTGGCTGACGTTAATTTTCCATTCAGCCTCCTATGGCAGGTCTTAAATCTAAAGAATTTCTCATCACCAGGAAGCGTTTGCATAAGCCTGATGAACGTATTAGTCCTGCAGAGTTACAGAATGTCAATTTTTTGAGGACTAATGTTCATCTAGGTTACAGATTTTTATATGCTATAGTTAATTCTTAGGAATATCTCACTTTTTATGCAGGACACTTTTAGGACTCTAAATGTGGCTATGAAGCTGTATTTGAAGCTGGTCTAGTTGCTCATGAAAGTATTGATTACTAAAGTGAAAATTAGCTTTAAAAATAGTTGAATCAGTGGTTTATTACTGTATATTCTCTGGTTATGTGAAAGTCCGGAACACTGAGTGAGCAGACTTCTATATGTATATGTACACATTCATATATGCAACTTTAACGCACTTCCTCATTTTTTTACTCAGTCTCAAAACTACTTTTATTTTTCTTGGAGCTTCTTCAGCATCGATTGGATCAAGGTTTTCTTAGCTGCCTCTGTTTTAAATTTTGGCATTATTAGCTATGCATACGGTAAGCTGTGTCATTCTTGAAATTCTTGGGATCTCAGTCTTGCTAAGTCTTGGCATATTGAAGTTCCCTGTTTTCTGTAGTGAGAAAGCTCTTGAAGGACTTAAGACTGCTAGTTGGATCTGTGCTAATGCTGAATCAAAACGGAATCTTAAGTTTTTGTTGCATGACTAGGTGAGCATGCTGTGTTATGGGCTAGTCTCCAGACAAGTAGAAACTAGTTTTAATGTGTCAAAACAAAAGTGAAAGCAAAGTTTGCAAATATTTTTCAGCAGTTGATTCTGTGATTGACTTAAATCAATGGAAAATTTTTTAGGATAGGTTCTTGCCTTGCCTCCAGGAAGACTTTTTTTTGGAAGAACTTGTGAGTCTGCCTTATGTTTACTCATGGAAGATGAAAATGAGGGTACTAAAATTGTTTATGCTTCTATAGGGATTGAATAATAGTGGGTAGGCAAAGGATGTAGACCAGCCTTAAGGAACCAGGAGTTTTTAAGCTAGTCAAGCCATTTTATCTTGGGGAAGGAAGAAGGGGCGGAGGAGGGTGCTGTCTGATCTTGGTAGCTTGTTGTTTCCTTGCTCCAAGTCTTTTTACTCTCAGTCTGAGACAGGTGTTTAAAGTCCTATGTAAAGACAAGGTTGTGGGCTGGAAACCACTCTGTTTGGTCCATAGTGAGCATGCAAATTCCTGCAGTTCTAGAACAGTCTCAAAACTGTTTATGGGCCCTACAGCCTGTCTGGAAAGCTTTATACTTTTCAGTGCTATGAAAAAGTATGTATTTTGAATGTAGTTATTCAAGCTATGTTTCCAGCTGAAGAAAATAAGGTTTAAAGAAAAATGTTAGCTTATTGAATCATGCATTTTTGATTTTAGTAACTTACCTTTCACTACTTAGTGTGCTGGCTTTATTTTACACTTTCCAAGGTATTTGTTGATAAGAGTTTGTTTTCTTTCCCCTGCTGTGGTTTCCAAAATGGTTTATATGGTTTCTGTGAGAATTTAAATTTCTTTGTTAGAGAACAAATCAAGAGTTGCTTCTCTTGTTATGGCAAACTTGTTTCCCAAAGTAGTCATTGATTCCTGTACAAAAATATGATCAAGGAATTACTCTTCAATGTACCTAATCAACATCGAGATAGCAGAAATCTCCCATTATTACGTTTTCTGATCTTGTAGCCTCCTTGACCTGTCTCAGTGTATTGCAACCAGTATTGTCACCCTAGTTGAGACGGTTGATAGTGCAGATCAAATATTCTCTGTTTTTCTGTTAGCTCTGGATTTCAGTCTGTAAGGACTCTGCTACTCATTGTGGTTACCTTACAGTCAAATAATTTCAGACTTTAATACAATTCTCATATTAGCATGCATTATTCTGTCCATCCTATATACTTAATCCTGACGTTCATGTCCTGCTGCTTTCTTCCCACCAAATTTCCAGTATGTCATTATATCAGTATCCTCATTTGAGGACACCACACTCTGGTGCCTGCATCTTAGATAAATGCCACTGACCTGTTTGCTCATTGTTTTTGATGGCAAGTGTCCTCCTCCTTCCTGTTCTTTGATTGCAGAATGGAATCTGTCACTCCAGATGTGCGATGGTGTTCAACACCTCTCCAATTTCCCTGTTCTTTAGTTAGGAAGCTGACCTTTGTCAATAAATGCATCTTCAGCCTGATTCCCTTGTTGGATCCAGTGAACTCTGTCTCTCCCATTTAGACTTTATTGCTCTGAAAGTGACCCTTCTTCCTGCCAGATCCTCCACCCCACTGCAACCATATCTTATAAATCTGAAGTTCTTCTACCTCGGGTCATATTTCTGGTACTAGGAGCCTTTTATACAGAGTTGTGCTATGGAGGTCATCCAGCTGCTTTGGACAGTTTGGATCTTCTCTCTCATTCGTGTCCTTGTGGTTTTGGTACCTGGGTGCAGTCTTAGTGCTTGCTAGGAACTTGTCCTTACACATTGCAAGGGCTCTTCTTCAGTTCTTTGTTTCCTCACACACCCTCCGCCCCGCTTCCTGCTTCTGTAGGGTTTTGGGTGAGGATATGTGGCTCTGCTCTGCTGAAGATGACACTTGAATTGTCTCCCCACTTGGCTAATCTTGTGTCATCTTTATAGAAGATGGAGGCTGTTGCTATATGGGGAATTGCTCTCCAGTGACTCTGAAGAGGTCCCATGTGCATCTACCTGTTGGCTACCCCAGCAGCACTGGGGTAATGTACTGGTGTAACTCCAGAGCTGATTATGAACCTCCCCGTCTTGTCTTTATTTCAGCTCAGATGTCTTAAGACAACTCTTTGAAGGTCTTGAGCCGCCTCTACTGTGCATTGCTTCCTTGAAAGGCAGGAAAAGGCCTTCAGTGCGGAGAAAAACTGCTGTCTGGGGTTGTTACTGCTCTTTGCTATGTGCATCAAGGGATGAGCACTGAAGTTTTTCTTCACTGGGTTTCTTAGTGTTGCTCCTATGTTGCTGCTCTGGTGTCTGTTCTAGACCTGAGCTCATACAGCAGCACTTCATTATTATTACAATTTAGATCTCTCTTAATTTCTTGTCTTCATGCAAACTTGTACATAAGAACATATGTGTGACCAGACACGGTCAGACTGAAGATCCACCTAACGCCGTGTCCTGTCTCTAGCAGTAACCAGGGCTAAATTCTGAGTGGAGAGTATAAGAACAGGATGAGCATGTAGTGATTCTTCCCTAGAGTTCTCCTAGCTGCTTGCAGCATGTGACTGAGAGCTTCCTGAGTTAGTTTGGTATTTGTTTTTTTTTACATGGCTCTTACCCACCTGTGTTTGAGCCTGTGTAAGCTTATGGCTTTCAAGCACCGTGCAGTGAGAAGCTTCATAGCTTGACTACGCACTGTGTGAGGAACCATGCCCTTTTGTTGAGTACCTACTATTGGAAGAGAGGAAAAATGATGGTTCATTCTATCATGTAGTCCTTCAGATACCTCTTTCCTGTTGAGGAGCCAAGTCTTTTGGGTTGTTCTTTGCTTGCATGGAAGCCAAGCGAGCCAAGTATCTGCGAATGCAACCCTAAAGTCACACTTGATTGCAGCTGACCAAAGGGTTCAAAAGTTGCTTGGCAGTCAGGGAAGTGGAAATGGCTTGTGAAGGTAAACATGCACGAACGGCATGATTGCAAAAGCCTAATTTCCTTAAGGAAGTTGGTTAAAATGGCTGCACTTGATCCAAAGACTAGTAGCTTAAGAATGCTTGCTGTCTTAAAATCCTGGTTTGGCTAATTGTTTTTCATTTCTTTTTAATTCCAGAACTTTTGAATCCTCTTGGGAAACATGAAAACAAAGAACTACTTTTTAAATATCTTTCAGCACAGTTGACACGTTCCAGGGAAGAGCTGTTTTTTCTGCAAAGTTCAGAAGAATCTGCATTCTCTGGGATTTTAAATAAGTATAAAATGAAAATAGTTTGAAATTTAGCCTTCAAAATGAATGTTGAAAAGTCAGATGACAAAGCAAAGAATGGCTTGAAGTCTTCCTTACTTACAAGGGATGAAAATGGAAATAACTACGCACGTGACAGAGCTACACCTTCCTCAAAGAATTGTACCACCAAGATACACGGTAATTCAACTGACCAAAATATAGTGACTGAACATGAAGATGATACCGTTCTTGAAAATAAGAGTGACTTCAGAAGTATTCTTTTAAAACAGCAGTGTATTGAAGCACTTCATCTGCAGAAGACACCTGGTAAATACAACTGCACAGGAGCTCTGTTGGGAGATGCAGATGCTGCATGCGAGTCTTCTGTGACTGAACAGACTTGTGTGTATCCTTTGAACTGTGACTTGAAAGAAACAACAAACTTACTGAAAGGTAATGCTATGGCAAAAATGCAAAATCAGAGGATCAAACAATCGGTGCCTTACAGTCAGACTGACTCTAAGTGTATATTACCTCTTCCTGCTTCAGAGCAGGACACGCAGTCCCTGATAAAGGACAGGGCACACTGCCACCTGAGCTCGTTGGATGTTACTAATGTTATAGGTGAAACTCTGGGAACTGATCAAAATGATGACATGCATCTGAGGGAAACGCTAATCTATTCTGAAGTATGTACGAGAGAGAAATTTGATAGAACCAGCTCAGAAAGAACACCTAATTTCTCTTCTATGATAGTGGCTTCAGAAAGCCCAGATGCCTGTTCAGAACTTGAAGTATATCGTTCTGCCTCTGCAGGTGTTGAACACTATCTAAAAAACACTAACAAGACTGATAAAGAATCACAGGAAACAGAAGCACAGTCTGTAAAACTAGCTGCTGGATGTATAGATCCTTATAGGCGAGATGCATTATCACCGTGCATTAATATTAATGAAGATGACCAAGTGAAATCTCTGCAGGATACCCCTGACCGTGATGAAACTGGGAATTCCAGTGCTGAAACATGCATGGACAGTCCTGTAAATAACGTGCACCTTCTTCCAGTAGATAAAATGGATGGAGAACAAGTATCAAATAAAACCAGTGAACCCTTAACCAAAGAACAAAGTATCTCTGGAAATGCTGCTCTTCAGGATATGCACAACACCTCTTTCATATCTTGCAGTGTACCAAAATTAAAGAGGACTGTTATGTCTGAGCTGAAATGTGAAGCAACTTTTGTGGTCTTCAGTCCTATGGCTGATGAAAGCGATTCTGCTCTATGTACTTCAACCCCAAAAGAACGATCACAAAATACAACTTTTTCTGTTTCAGCTTTGGCAGAACTTGGAGACAAGTCTCCTAAACTAAGACCAAACGAGGTATTTGTAGGAGGACATAATAGAAGGCCTTTGCTTAAAGCTAGTTCGGGTCAAACTGCAGGAAAACCAATGGGCAGGTCTCCTATTGTGTCAACGATAACCAAAGCGAAGAAATCAGAGATTGTTAGTTTTCCCAAACCTAATTTCAAAAATGTTAAACCAAAGGTTATGTCTAGGCCTGTGCTACAGTCAAGAGACAGTGCCGTATTAAAACAGTCTCCCCAGTCCCCCCAACTATCAGCTGTTTCCTCATCTTCACTGGTTGCTTCCCCGAGGCAATTGTCCCCCTCTATAAAAGTGCTGAAAAAGAAAATAGATCTAGCTAAAGATACTAAAGTGGAATTGCCTGTGAATAAGCCCCATAAGCTACATCTTAACAAACACCTCTTCACTAGCCAAGTTGTACATGCCATGACACATCCCAGAAACGCTTCCCACAAGGCTTCAAAGACACCTGTGTTAAAGCAGAATCCGGAAGACATTGGCAAAGCAAGTTCTACCCATTCGGCATGCTCCTCAGTTTCTGCTGCGCTTCCAACATGTGTAGAGAACTCAAAGGAGATGCTGAATGACAAAATGGAAAATTCAACCTCTTCAATGCAGCCCTGTGCTCAAAACATCTATCCGTCTGGAGGTGAAAAAGAGCAAAACAGCAACATGGGAATTCTTCTGGAAGCAGCCTTGTTAAAAGGTGTGGCAAATGAAACATTTGACCTGCACTCTGTTCCTTTGGTAAGCTTTTTTCTTTACGTAATTATATGTTTCGTACATTTGGAAAAAGGGAATTCTGCCTTACATGGTGCTGAATGGAAATTGTGGAATGGGTTTTGTGTCTACAAATACAACTGTAGTGTTGATTTCTGAGGTAAAGTCTCTCCCTAATAAAGGGAATGAAGAAGTACAGTTTTACAAATTGGTTGCACTTGGCCTCATGCTATTTAGTGTCTTCAGCCTTCATCTTATCCCATGGCACAAAAATTTTTTTTTTGTAAAGTCTTTTTAAGACAATGCAGTTGGTAAGATTTCTAATAAAAGCAAACAAGTCTTAATTTAGTCAAACTGGTAAAATTGCATAGCATAACTTGATAAGGTCTTTCTAAATATAGCTTTTAATATGCGCTTTCATCAAGATAATTCTAGTGGTGCTGTAACTTTAAATAGACATTAGAGATAAATTGCTGTTTCCAGTATTTTTTTTCTTTCAGAACATGTTTAGAACGAAATTACATTTTTTTAATTTACTTACAGAAATTTTGTGCATATATTAGCAATAGTAAGTCACACACAACCCCAAGACCAACAAGTTGGTCAAGAGTTTTTTTTAACATCTTAATTTAACTGTCTGCTTTGAATAATTTAGGAGTTCGTTTATTTGAAGTAGAACTGGGACTCATTAGAATAATTGAGAGTAGCCAGGAAATATTTCTCATGCAGAGGGCATATACCTGGTTTTGGGCAGTCAGCCAGCTGGAAGGTGCAAACTTCCTGGCCGGGAGGTATGCGTGCGCTGGTTGGTTGGGAAATACTTTCGGACGAGTCAGCTGCCTGTCAGAAGAAACGTGCTGCTGTCAAATACTCTGAAAGAAGGTTAAATGAAAAGGAACGGTGAGAAAGAAGAGAAGAGCTTCTGGGTTGGGTCAACCAAGATCTCGGGAGGCATGGTAGGGACGCAGAGTTGGAGTCTTGTTGCTATATGGAGTCCCTCCTGTTGTTTGCTTGTGGGTTCAACAGCTTATGTTAAATCGGTGAAATGGAGGCAGCAGCTGTCATCAGTAAAACTAGCATTGTCTGCATTTTTGTCAGGCTTGATTTGCCAAAAAACTCAAGTAAAGCTCAGTATATGGAGGAAGCTACTTCAGGTAAAACAGAAGCAGCTATCCATTTTTGAAATATTACAGAAGAAATTAATAATAATATTTATTATAATAATTTAACTTGAAAACCTAAAGTAATGTGAAAGCAAGGATGGTCTGTTTTAATTCTGAAGTCTTTCAGAGCTTGGATTCTGCTTTACTCCTTTGTTTTGGTGCCGAGGGTTGGAGACAATGCTTTTAATTTACCCTGTTGCCAAGATGGAAACCTTTGTGATATTAATTGTTCTGGTGGTACCTGGAAAATCCATAGAGCAATTTCTATAAAATGCGCAGTAGACCAATCAGCTGTACTAAACTTAAGTGTTCTTCTGAAAAGTACAGATTAACTTCTTAAAATGAAGATGAGGATTGGAGTCAAAAGTGGAAAGTGCATTAATGTGACCAAATCGCTGCATATCGGCTTGAGTCACAGAAAAGCGTAGGAAGATCTGTACTTTCTTATGAGTTTACCGTTATAGCCTGAACTTTACAGCTTGAGTGGTCATGAATTAGTGCCTATATAAACTGGAACAAGAATTCTATATGAAAGATAGAGGAGTGCTACATATAAACCAGTTACTTTAAATCTGTCGTGGGTCCACTCCTGAAATTATATTTTATCTATGGCACCTGAATGTGAAAGATTTTTTAACCTGTCGCTGTGTTGTAACTTAAGACCTAGACCAGGAAACCTATTGGAAGGGCTGGTAAAGAATTCATCTTGAGATTAGGTGCAGTCATGTAATTGAATGGCTTAATTAGAGTTTGGGGAGGAAGAAACTCTGATGTAAAACAACCTCTGTCATTGTGTTTGTCATTACCAGTGATTAGCTTCAAACTTACAGTATTGTGCTGCTGAGGGTCATTCAGGAGACGATTCCTGAGGTTCTGAACTGCAGATGTGGACAATGTGACAGAAAACAGCTAAGCATATCCCTTACCTCTGTGGTCAGTATTTCATTACAGATGCTGGAAAGGGAGATCTTCAGCTTCTCACAGTGGTGGTGTGTGGTTGTTTGGTTGTTTGGGGTTTTTTGTTGTTTGTTTGTTTGTTTGTTTGTTTGTTTTTTAAAAACAGATGCCTTCTGTGAAAGATGGGACAACACAAGGGAAAAACATACCGAAGAAAGGCCCAATCACACTACGAAGTGTATCAGCTCCCAAGGTTAAAATGGTGCCATCTGTGTTGCCCTTGAAGAGAGGATGTGAAAATAAAACTATCTGCACAATTAAAGCACCTTCTCACAAAGGAGCTGTTCTGTCATCAAGCTCTGGTAAGAGAATTTTTCACTGGAATACTACCACTTAACCAGTTTCTTAATTTTAAGATACATCTAATGTACTTTCTGACAGAACTTTTAGGATGGTACACAGCTGTGGTTTTGGTGCTAAATGTGATTCTATCTAAATCACAAATTGCTAATATGGGGGTGGGGGGAAGGCAGGTTACACCCCATCATTGTGAAATCTCATCTTGTGAGGATTGTGTTTAGGAGGGTGTGGTGCTATTAGAAGAAACAATATTTAAATATTACTATTTATAGTTTTGTTATATAACAGTACTTTGTGGAATTACAACTAAAATTACTCAAAAGATGTAAAAGTGAAGAGGAGAAAATACACGGCTCAGGTACAAAGCATTTACGCTAAGCAACTGTATGCTATCCCAACGGGAATAAGCCCTTATTTCAGGTCATAGCATATTTTGTTCAACCTAATTTTGGTACAGCTCTATAGTTTCTAGAAAGGGGAGAACATAATCGAAGGAGAGACTACTGCTTGAGCTGCTAATTAAGCTCAGACTGATTAATACCAAGGACGGCAGGGGTGAATCTCAAAACTAGTCTGTAGGCTGCTGTTCAAATCAGGTGACTGGAAACTGCATTCTGTAATTGTCCTGTACAGATTCAGAAATGTTCTTGTAGGGTATGTGCTTTTTTAACTAAGTGTGGCAATATAGCTAATTGCAAAGGTAGCCTGGCTATAAATGACTACAGTGCAGTACACTGTAGTTTGGAAAGTGCACACCCAGCTATACCCAGTAAAACCTGTTCTTTTTTTTAACCCACTCAATCTAAGATTATAAAACAGTCCAAAATACTCCTCTTAATTATATACAGATGGTGAAGTGTGATAAAATCTGTATCTGTAGTCCTTTATAGGATGAGTCCCTCAAAGAAAGTGGATATAGGCTATTCTCTGACTTGATCTAAGCTAATGTGAAGGACTTGCTCAGTGAACTAGGTACCCACCTGTAAGCCACCAATTTCTTGGAAGACTCATCACCTCTCTAAATACCAATTTAGAGCTTTCCTATCTGTAATTATGGTCTTAGAAGAACTGAGATGTATATTTGTCCCTTAAATTAATCCGGAGTAGATTTATGACACCATCACTAGAAATAGATGTAAGCATGGCTGGGTTATAGGACTAACTTCTTCCCTTCATAAAAAAAATCAGATGCACTTTCAGAAGCAGAAGTCATTTCCTGTTGAAAATAAAAACCTTTACTCCCCAAGTTTCTTTAGCTAAAGCTATCACTCCTTGACTCATTGTATGTTGAAATTACAGTTGTCAGTAGAATACCTTCCAAATTTTTTCTATTGAAAAAAGCCTGCTTAAGGTAAAAGCATGAAGCAGCACCTCAATGTTTCAAACTCATGCTATGATCTGAGACTGGAACTTCAATGCTGCCTATGAGAAGAATTTTTTTTTCATGCCCTCTCCCCAGGCCCCCTGCCAATGCCCACAGTTCCTAGCCCATCTTACCATTCATTTTGCTTATGCAATGTTTTGGTGCTACAAAGTAGGATTTGATGCATTAAAACATATCAGGTTAACTTCCCTATCCCTTGCCAAGGGAATTCTTAAACATGGTTCCTTGTTCTCTGGTAAACATAGTACTGATGCAAATCAGAGGATGGGAGTACGGCGTGGGAGAAGCAAGGATGGGGAAAGGTAGGAGTTACTTGGTATTGCTACCAAAGCCCTGCTGTATTATGCGACCACACCTTTTTGGGTAAAACTCCATCCACTGCTGCTTACCCCATCTGTTTTTAAAGTTTTTGAAGTAAAACTGTACGTGCACTTACTGTGGCCAAGTGGCAGCTTGTAAACCAAATCCAGTTACCTGTTTTAGCTAAAGCCTTCCTGTAGGGAATAACTGTTTTTCCAGTTAAGTCATTTGAACACTTTGGTATTAAACTTACACCTTGATATAATTCCAGTAGCGCAGATAAATAACTCAGTAGCTGTACAGTTGTTTGCTGTCAGGATTTCTCCAGACTACAGACAGACTAGCTAAATCCAGGATGGAAAGGACTTCTGGAGGTCACCTAGTCCAGCCCCCCTTGCCTGTAACTGGGTCAGCACTGAATTCAGACTAGGTTGTTCAGGCATTTGTCAAGCTGAGTCTTAAAAATGTCCAAATCCTAATGACCTCATTGCTTTCTGAGGTAATAACATAAATGCAGCTAATTCTTAACCGGTTGCTGGCTGTATTTGGATTGTTGGGCATGAAGGCAAATCAGTGTAGCGAGTCCATTAAATACTCTGAACAAGAGAAGTGATGGTATAGCTCTGTGTCATCTCTCACGTGTATGTTGACAAGGAGCAGCAGGCTGTCTGTCCAAAAAGCTTTAGTATTATTCCCAGAATAATCAAGAGCTTGTGAGCAGTGAATTGTATCATGCATTGTCATTTTGAGTGGGAAACAGGAAACCCCCCCACAACCAAGAAAAATAACAGAAAAAAAAAAATGCCCTGTATAAAACACCAATTATAAGATCCTTGCAACTTGGCAGGGGTTGAGATTTTGGTAACTTTGTTTTTCACTTGTAAATGTAAACCGTAAGTTTTCAGTGGTAATGGACTAACCCAATAGGAAGCATGTCTTCTAAGGAAATTCCCTGATCTTCCTCTGAACAGAAGACAGCAGAAGGAGAGAAAAACTCGTATCTTCAAGCATTATATTTTTATGAGGTTATTTGCAGAGCACATTAAGCTAGAAATAACTTTTTTATTTGTTTCAAAATGGTTGCTGACCACTGTTTACCAGTATTGGTGTATCTTGGCTGGAACTTGGAGCTTTTGCTGAATTAGAAATTGGTTCTCTAAAAGGTGAGCCCAGCTTGATTCAGTGTACCAAAGTAGTTTGTGAAATGGCAAAGCCTCATTTCTGCAGCAAATCTAGAAATCAGGTTACAGTTGCAAGCTAGGTGCCTCAAAATTATTTCTGTAACTATTTGTCTCCATTCCTCCATAAGAGAAAATGACCTGCAATCACATGGTCATTCTCAAACAAAAATCTTAATTCTCTACAGCTAATTTTTCCATGGTCGTGTGCATAGATTTCTATAGTACTGGGTGGCAGGCAGTATGCCTTTTGCTATGTTAGTTTTCTATTAGTGAAAACATTTATTAGAATTCAAGACACAGAATAAGGTGTTTGAGTACCTGGTCCTTACTGGAAGGCGTGTGTAATTTTGGAGCCCTGGTTCAGGATTTTGAACCAGTCCAGAAATGAAAGCAACTATTGTTTTCGTTCCCAGCAAACGCACACAGCCTTCTAATTGGATGTACATAACCACTGTGGAGGAGTAATAGCCTGCTAATAGTTGAGGTATTATGGTGTGGGAAGAGTCATGTCTCTCTCACTTGAAGGGAGGGGTGGAAGGGGACTGGAGAAGCCAAGGAGATTTGGTGGTCCCATGGAATGTCACTCCAAGTTCTTCTACTGTCAGCCTGCCCCAGCAACTGCATGCTACCACCCGTGCAGTTGGGTAGAAACACTGTGGCAGTTTGAGCTGAAGAAATTTGTTTTATTTGTGTTTGAACAGTGTAAAATGGGGATATAAATGGTTTACTTTAGATCTAAAAATGTAAAAGCCCACCACTGTTTTTTTTCTCTTTGTGCTGACTACAGTCTACCTATAAGTGTGTAAAGGAACGGAGCTTTACCTGCAAGTTAAGATTTCTGATATGCTAATACTTCACCTACACTTCTGCCTTAAAATAATATCATTGCTTTCAATTACTTCTCACCATATGAAACTTTACGTTGTTGTTGTTGTCTTAGCTATGAGAGCTCTGTCAAGCCCTACATGTAATTGAAACTATTTGGGGATATGAAAGCATCAAAAATATTATTCCTCCACTTACTGTTAATGACTTCCAGAAATTAATGGAAGCCACGTAAATCATCTTTGTAACCAAAATGTCTTTCACAATCTGACAGTTATTTCTGACACTTCAGGTACCATTTTTGTCTCTGATTTAAGTCACTGATAACCAAGTAGAGCCCTTGTCTTTTCAATGAGTCTAGTCCAGTGGTACTCCCTTTTTTGCTTGCTAGTATTTTCATAGCATTTAACTAGAGTAATGAAAGCTTGGGTAGCGAGAAACTCAATAGTCTGAATCGTGTGTTTCCTTGAAGATGATTTTGGACAAGTGAGACCTTTTCCTTATAAAAAGTTGATCATACTGAAGGACTTCTCCGGTGTTGTGCAACTAACTGAAGCACAGGAAAAATAATTCCCCATATGCTATAGGAAATATATTTAAGTTGCATTAGACTATAGAAGGTTTAGTGATACTTTGAAATACTGATTTGCTTGTTAGTTCATAATTGCAAAATTCTTTCTGTTGTACTTTGGCTTGATCTTACATTTAAATGTGTAATTCAGAGAAGCTTCCAAAGTTAAAACCAGAACAGGCCGTAACAGATTAAGACTATGTTCATTATTGAGTGTTGTTGCTATTTATTACACAAAGAAAGGCTTTTCAGATGGAAAATTGAAACCAAGTGGTTTCAATGGGTTTTCATACAGCTGGAAACGTATATAAACTTGGTAATTCAGGACTTTTTGGTATAGCCTTTCACAATACCAGTGAAGCAGAACCAGAACAACTTAGTTTCAGTAAGTGTTCCCACAATCTTGAGTCTATGTTCTGACACTGAACCAGGAGCTAAACCAAACATGGTTACTGCAAATCACTTCTCAGCTTGTATCATTCCTGCTATCTACCATGTGACTCTTTAAAGTTGGATTGACATGCTGCCAAGAGGAAACAAAATATTTTAAAAGGCTAACATGACTTCCAGGTTTTCTGGCCTGAAAGAGTCAGGAAATGCTGGACTAGAGAGTTACTTGTAAGGGTATCCATATACTTTCTCATGAACAAATCTGAAATACACCAGAGTCTATAAATAAGGCTTAAAATTTAGTTTCAATCACTCTTTTTATGCTTTTTTTGTTTTTTCTTTTGCGAAACAGCCAGCTTTTTTTATGGCTCCTAAAAGCAGGTTCCTCATACACTAACTTATCCAACATCTTTATTTGTCCTTACAATATTTGTCCTTGAGTCCAGATTACTTGGTCCCCTTTCCCCTTTCTTTAATACATGTGTAGTGCTTCATTACAGTAATTAAAGCCTGAATTAAAAGTGAACTTAAAACTCCCATATTCACCTTCAGAGGTGTGGGAAGGAGGAAACCCATACATGGGTGTCCGTGGAGCATAAGGTATGTCTGTAGTATGATATAAAGCTTGCTATCATCCCTCTTGGGTCAACTTCACCCAGAGAGCTCCACTGCATAGTGACTGTTTCTCATAACCAGTTCTCTTTTAATTTTCAGTATAAAGTAAGGAATAACTTACCTAACATATCTGAAAGGACTTTTGTCCAGCTGATCAGTTTGTGAGAGTTCAGGAAGCAGCGTTAGTTGTGAGGGCTTAGGAATCTTGCAGGTCATACCTTCTGCCTCTTGAAATCTCTGACTGCTTGAGTTGGACTTCCGTGGTAATGTTTCCACTCCACTTTACCCTCGCTTCCTGGCCATCCTCAACAGGAATGGCTTGCTGGAAGCTGCCTGGAGCAGTGTGTATATCCTTGTGCCAAGCCTTGACCTCTAAGCCTCTGCCCCAGGTGTTGGTCATTCAGGTACAGAATGGTCAATTCACACTTTGAAGTCAGAAAGGAGCCATAAAATGATGCAGTCTGAATTCAGCATAATCAATTTGGTTTTAGCTTTGGCTACATAAAGCAAGTTTTTCTGTTAGTCTAACTGATACCTGTTTTCTCTTGTTACATTTCATTAACAAGGAGCTCTCACCATGGGATAGATACTACTCATGTTTTGCAATCCTTCCATAGGGTTCAGCATAAAAACACCCATTTGGAATAAATTACTTCCTATTTAGTTTTATAAATCAAATGAACCATGAGAAGTGAGTAAAAGCAGAAAGTTTTTTGTTTGTGAGGTAATATGAAATCTGTTACAATGAATGATTTCAAAGCAAATTGATTAATTTGTCTCTGGTTTGGTAGCCTTAGGTGTGGTCCTCAGTTTTTTTGGGGTAGGGGAAGAAGGGTGGGGGGTGGCAGTGTTTGAAGATGAACTTAAATGATCTTTATTCCAAAGTCTATGGTATTTCCAGTATTCTGTTGACTTCCAGCTTCTTGAAGAGAGTGTTTCATCCTGTCAGCTTTGTTTCTGGTGCCATCAGTGACCATACTTAGGGAATTAAGTTTTCACATATGTTCCCAGATGTTTTACATGTGACTTGTGAGTAGCCACATCAGGGTTTTAATGTGTTACACCTGTAGCAAAAAACATGTTCATACTTGTAGAGGCTGATACTAACAGTCCACATAACAATGCTGTCAGAAATGTGGATGCATCAGTAAGAATATTCACCTTTACGAGTGAGGTGTGCATCACTTCCCTGCGGGGGAATTTCTTGGTACCTAGTCATTTACTTGCAAGGACATGCTGGTGTGTCTTCAAGTAACTCTTCACCTGTACTGGTTAGTTCTGAATTCTCTCAGGGTGGAGGTAAAGGAGGAGAGAAATAGGAATCATTGTCTTCCTGAAGAAAATTGTATTTATGTTTTGCTACAGCGAGGTTCCTTCTTCATGCAATGAATGCACGAATGCCTGCAACAGAAAACTTAAAATATTTATAGATAATGTGGGTATAAAAGCTGCAAACTATCAAAAACTTCTTGGTGCATAACGTGGAGGGGGGTGTGGTATGAAGAGCTGTGAAATAATGAAAAGCATAGTTGCATGTGGTTGGTGGTTTTCTTTTGCCTCAGCTTTCCTTGCAATATGTTGATTTGACTTCTCCTTGTGCCCACTACTCCTAAACGGACAGAACTTTCCAGTAGCTGTGTTAAAGCTAGTCACTGGGGTTTAAGTCAGGATGCAAAGAGCTTACGACTGTCTCCTAGCAAAGCTGGAGTGGGCAAGCCTTGCCACAGCCATGCAGCTGCCCCGGGAAGCTGGCATAAAACTACCTACCATCAGGAGACTGGTTCTGCCTGGGGTCATAGGAGATGACAGCGTGACTGTGCAGGCATGGTCTCTCATGGGGCTGTTATAGTTCAGCCTATGGAATGAAAAACCTAAGACTGAGTAAATCCAGCAGGCAGCATGATGGCAGACAGTACCGGAGGTGGGACAGCAGATGTGAGTTCAGACTTGAGGCTGGGGAGGAGAAGGGCTATTTCTAGGTGCCGGAGAGATCACATGCAAGGAGTTGAGCCTGAGAAAAGATAGGGAAGGGAGGAGCCTCTCTGATTGTGGAAGGGTTTAACTGGGAGGAGGTCTGCCAAATTTCGTAACTGGGCCAAATAGGAAGGGAAAAAAGTGAAGCTTAACAGCAGATATACATGAATGTTATTGTCTCCCTCTCTCTTCCCTTAATTGAAAATACCCCAATCGCTCTTTTGACAGTGGAAGTGTTTGAGAGAATGAAAAAGGTTGGGTTGGTTGTTAACTGCTAATATAATGGTCTATAGCACTGAAGATCAGTTTTACAGTTTTAGGCTGAGAATATTGAGCTGCAAGAGGAGGAACACATGAATACCTACTCACATGGCTGCTGGCAGCCCAGTTATGTTTCTGGCACTAACTTGCTGCTGGTTCCTTGATACCTGTGCTGAAGAGGAGCACTTTCCTAAGCACTGTAGGTGAATGGGAACAATACTGTGGGAAGTCTGCATCAGATGAGGAATTGGGTGTTGCCTTAATGTATAAATTGTTCTCTGATGAGCTGTTATCCTCTAAACAAATAAATCTCTCTCATGTAAATATTTCAAGACCCAGCAGTAACTTAACATTCCCTGGTTTTGTCCATGTTTATGTTTAGCAGTTTAGGCATTACTAGCAACATAATATAGCTGTGTCCTGCCTTTTCTTTGGTAATTTTGGTAGTGATTTGAGACTTTAAAAGAGAGAGATGACTAGAAAGAGGTTACCTGTAGATTTTCTGTAGAATTACAGAACGTGCTGTAACCACTCTTGATTCCTCGAAGGAACACTGGTGTGTGTATAGCATAATATAGTATAACTAATATTGCTGAATGGCTAATCAGGCAACCTGGGGAGCTTGCAGCCATCAGAAATCTCTTAGTATTGCTACTGCTTTACAGTACTCAAAATAGCAACCCTAAGCGCTCTTACAACTATGTTAAGATCCATCTGCTGGAAACAATACCAAAGTCCAGTTTGTCCTTACATGATTTACTTGCTCCTTTCAATAGATACCAAAAAATAACATGTTTTCTTGAAGGTTTACTCCCCTTGCTTTATAAAGACCTTGTACTGTAGGCTTAGACTGGGCTTTTTCATCATGCTTAAATTTTTTTTTTTTTAAAAAAAGCTAAGAAGTTTAGCACTTTAAAAATCCAGAGGGCTCTATTTTAGAACTGGCAGGAAAAAGCAGAAAAGCATAAGACAAAAATCCAAAATTCAACATATTCAAGAGATAAGGCAATGAAAGGCCAAACCAACTATTACTGTTAGCTTTAGGGTTAAACAAAAACAGCAACAACAAAAAGCATCCTTCCAAAGACTCCTTTTGCACTTATTCTGCCCTAAGTTTCTGTTTGGGAAAGGCTTCCAACCATTTATTTCCAGGTGTTGTATAGCTCTGTGAATGCCAGTTGCTCTGTGCTCAGTTCTAGACGTGAAATGTGTCGATATGGTTTGAAACAGTGGACATGGAATCTCAGAGTTGGTGAATACATATTCAACTTTACGATCTGCCTGATGTCAACGAAGTCCTAAGTTCACTACTAATAGCATATGTTTATTCTCTCAATTTGAATTTTTTAGGCTCCAGTGCTATTTAAAGGAAGCCTTAATTTATTCTTAACAATAACCACCTACGAGGGATTCATATGAGAGGATGATTATTTGAGTAAGGATATGAAATCTGACTTCAGAGCCTCTTAAAAAATGAGCTTTGTTCCTTGCTTATTTCCATTCCAATACAAGAGATACTTCAACATACTTGAAGTAACGTAGTTGTTGCATAGAGGCTTTTTTCTAAAGAATTGCCAACTCATTACTTCACTGTAGAGGAATGTGATATTTCTAGTATTCCACTTCAGTGACTAGATTAAATAACCGATGAAAGCCTGTTACTTTGACGCTATTGCTTGTTGTCTTTGTAATAATGGTTCACTAAATATCCTGCTTTTGTGCTTGTTTCCAGTACTTTTGTTTATATACCATATTTTCCTGCTTCTGTCTTCAAAACCTTTGCATTTAATTCTGTGCTACTCCATTTTTAGGGAATGGTACTTACAAAATTACTTTGTAAAACCATTGTTGTTAGTTGAGGTAACACCTAGAGTAGTTGCTTAATGATCTTGTGTCATGACTTAAAAGAAAAAAAGAAATTCTCCCTCAAGCTGGGCTATTGAAAAAAATGTATTTGAGTGCTTGAGTAATTATTTTAATGGAAGCCTTATAGGAAAGCACCGAGCAGTAGAGGAACTAAGAAAAGAGCAAAGGTCATCTGTTTGACGTGCTTCTGAAACTGGGCATCCTAGAGCTTGCTGTGCTTGCTGAATGGGTTTGAATTCACAGCTGGTTTAGAACACTGCTGTGTTCCAGTGTCTGCAGAGAAGTTGGGCTGGCTGCAGATCATATATAAGGAACATGCTGTACGAGAAGAGACGGAGCATTTTCAGATGCTTGTCTTGACTCCTCTTGAGAGAAAATCACTGTGAAGAAAACAGGATTTCATTCCTGTACCTTTTGAACTGCATGAATGAGTCTAGCACAATAGCAGTCAAGCGTGCTACCCTCATCTTCAAACAATAAAACACAGCTGATAAGCTGCATTTGTTCCTCTGGGTGCCTTTTGAAATGTAAAGCTTTAACTTAGTCATACAAACTTAACATGCAGTGTTTGTATAGTGGCCATTTTGTTTGTTTGTTTTGGGGGTGGGGTTTGTTTGTTTTTTTGCACCTTGTTTTGCTGAGAGGCTATTTAGAAAAGGAATTTGACTGGTCTGGATTAATTACTCTTCTGGTATGTTGATCCATTAATGAAACAGGCTTTTAGAAAACAACCTGGAAAGCTTTAGAAAGCTGTCAGATTTGTTGTATGAAGTTTAGATGTCACAGAATTTTTTTTTTTCCAAACACAGAAATTACTTCAGATAAGTTGTCTGGAGTGCTGTGTTTCAGAGGTGTTTTCAGTAAGTGTGAGCTTGTGGTTTACGGTGTTCTCATAGCATGACAAAGGTTGGATGCTCTTTAGTGAGTTGGATATATTCAAGTGTCCGCTGCAGTAACTTAGAAAAAATTGTAAAATATGGCTGATAATTTTGTCTTGGAGATTTAATACCAGGCTACAGTAAAGCCATATACAGAATCACAGTTCTGCATAGTAATGCCAAACAAGTAATACAAGTGCACCTCCGAAGAGAGGTCTGATGTAAAGCATGTTTAATGACTCATTGAAGCTTGTGTGTTATGTTCAGTGACTAGTATTATATAATATCCTAATGCATGTTTAGTGTATGTTGTATGTAGTGTTTCTCTTTTGTTACTGAGTTGATCTGAACTGAGGGAAATAGCTTGGACGTACCTTCCTTTACTAGTGCTGTTCCTGTTTTTGAGTGCTTGATACGGGACGTTTTGAGACAAGTTATCTAATCCTGTCACACCACCTACTGTTGAAAAGCAGACACTGGGCCTAAGTGTTTTTCTTGCCTAAATCTTAATGTAATCCCCTTACTGTCATGCTTTCTTGGTCTTAGTGCAAATTGATGGTTTCTTTGTCGTTGGTATTTAACAGTGGAGATCCTGCAGCAAAACTGATGTTGAATAAAGGGGAATTACTAGCTGATTTTTGTCATATTTCAACAGCCTCTTACATAGCGTAAGCAAAATTGAAATGTGGTTTATAGTGACAAGAATAAAGGGAAGGGTATTCCCTTTAAGTAGAAACTTGATTGTTCTAAGTCAAATCTGAAGCACTGTAGTTGTCTCTCTTCAAGTAAGATAAACTATGTCTGTCGGACTTGAAAATGGCAATGTTATAATAAATAACAAAATATTTTTTAAAAAAATATGTAAGTCTTATCTTCCATATCTCTCTTTGCTTTTGTACAAAAACAAAAACCTTTTTTCCATAGTTATTCAGAGGACTGTATAAAAATCTTGACGTCAAGAGCTGACAGGAGTCAACTCAGTGCTGGAAAGACAAGTCTGTGTGTACATAACTTCCTTTGGGCCATTGTAGTTTTAATCTGGGTGCACAGTTTTCGGAAATAAACTAAAAGCTTAATTTAACTAAGCTCAAATGTTCTTGCAGAAAGTGTAGTTGCTTTGTTAGTACAAGAGTAAGCTCCTGTCTGAAGGTGGCACACCTGTCTCCTATATAGATTCTCTTCCTCTTTGATTAACTTAGCTATTGGGCATTTGTATTCAACAAGCTCAAATGAAAACAGTAATTAATGCAAAAATCTGTCTGCATCAGTTGGCCATTAAGAACTTGGTTCTGGGGAGTGCTGTTTAACTAGTTCTGCAGAACTAGTCAGTTTTCAGTATATTGTGTGAGTACAACAGTTTGATACTGTTGTGCTGTGTTTGTCCTTGAAAGGACTGTCAAATGGGGGGCATCTCTGTTTTGGGGGCGGGAACAAACAAAAGAATCTTTCTTGGATTGTCTTTGAGCCGGAGATTGTATTTTTATGGGATTGCCAGTAAAGCTAACCATAATACACAGAGGTAGGAGAATTCTAGAACAACTTTTTGTGCATGCGAATGTCTGCCTTGACGGTCAGTCTGTAAAGTTCTTGACTTGTTCCTGAGGTCAATGTGCAGGTAAAACGGGATTCTTGAAATCCTTGGAACTTTTTTCCTGCATTTACAGTATTTTTTACTATGTCAATATGAGGTAATTAAGCCTTTTTATATGTATTTTTAATGTGTAAATCTTTTAACTTGTAGGCATATATGTAAAAGAAGCAGTTTTTTAAGCTTCTTTCCAACTCCTTTTGTTCTTTTCTCTCCCTCCCCTTTCCCCCCCCAATTGACAGGTATAGGATCTTCGCCAAGAGAGAAGCATGTCTCTGTGAAAAATTCTCCAGCCTCGTGGGCTAGCTCTGGTAAACCGCTCGCCAAATCCAAAGTGCCTGTCAAAAGATCAGTGCTTGAGAGAACACCTAGCATCTCATCAGTCAGCAGCACTCAGAGTGAGCGAAGTCTTTTCAGCAGTAATTGTAAGTATCAGTCAGGGTTACTGGTTTTAACTGATAGCCAGCATTAACTGCTTGTTGGAAAAAAAATCCCCTTGAAGGGAGTCCTGTCTGACAAAGGCCTGTGTTAATTCTCATTTTACTACTTATTATTAGTTCTAGGTCTTACTACTTTTGCCTCTTTAACTTACAACTTTCCTTCTTGAGAGTTGCCACCTGAAGGAGCTTTGAGCCTTGGATTTTGGTTTGAGAAGAGGTTTCCGTACAGCTCCTCTTCCATCCTGAAACATTGCAAAACCACCGGGTCTTCTTGAGCAAAAGTTTCCTTGTGTTTACATATAATGTAATAAGAAATAAGTCTGAACGGTGTGGGTGGATTGCCTGTCATAGTATTTGGAACAGCACGTTACAGGTTTTTGATATTAAATACTCTTTTTGAACTAGATTGTCTGCTTTCAGAGTTTTAAGAAATAATGTGTAGATGAGATCAAAAGCAGGTAAGTGAAACTACTTTTAGAAGGTAAAACTTTGCATGGGTAGACTTCTGTAATTTCTAAGGTGACTGTAAGCATTGGTGTATGACCTGAACCAAATCCGTTCTAGGGGCAAAAATATGAAGGAAATAACACACAACTGACTGTCGGACACATCAGTATTCTCAGCTATACGTATTCAAATGAGTACACTGAAATACTCTGTTGCTATCGCATCATCTGTTATATCTTGGAGACTGGGCAAAAGCCTTTCCTTTGTGCCAGATGTCATTTAAATCTGTCTTCAGTGGGCTGAAAAAGAGAACTGATTTAACATATGTCTATAGTTTATGTATGCGCATAGGCATACATACGTATATAACTAAATTTTTTCTCCTTCTTTTATTTTTTTACCCTGTAGTGCCTTCATTAAAAAACTAAGACCTAACATATTCCTCAAAGGAATAAGAGTATGTGTAATAAAATATGCAGTGCATGTTCCTGTGTTGTCAGGTCGGTTCGGTTACTGTGACAGCCATGTTGACTCTTGCTGTTCAGGTTTAGGACTGTATTTGGAATTCCTAAGCAGCTTTGTCCTCTCTTCGTTTTACTCCCTCGTGTAACAAAGGAAAGGGTCATCGCTTCATAACAAAGCAGTGTATTCAGATTAAGTATCCTAACAGATGACTCCTTATTTAGCCTGATTTGCTAGTTGGTTTAATCTGTTTTGTCCACTGCCTTCAAGCTTCCAATTTTTTCCACTCCGATTCACGAAGAGCAAGCAAGAGCAATATGAGAGGATGAACATGGCTACAGTCTCTTTGGCTTTAAGCTTGCTTTGATCCTTTTTAAATGACTATACCAGGAGGACTCCGCAGTTGCACAGAAACTATTTTTTCTCCTATTATTTTCATCAATTCTACACTAACACCACCGACTGACTCAGGAAGCCACTATGATATTACCTTACTGACATTGCTAGTAGTGGGATCTTACAGCTTTTGTATTATTCCTTTGTTAGCCACGTTTACTGGGAAAAGAAGTAGGTTGTATTCCTTTTTATTTCTTTTTTTTAAAGCATGTATTTTGTTTTGTGGAGGTTGGTAAGTGTATGCAGTGTTTTGACTTGCTTATTTTCTGTGAGATGATTTTTTTTCTTTAGTTAATTTCCTACATTTGATGAGTGATTTATGTGTGATGGTCAGGTTTTGTGAGTATAATGAGTTTAGGTTACATATAATCATATGTTAGTAAAGTGAAGTTTTTATGACTTTGAATCAAATTGGAAAGAACTAATGAATTTACTTTGTACTCTAATATTAAGTACAGTGCTGTTCTTGTTTTTTATTCTCTCATTTAGTCTACTATACAATAATGTCGGGGGGGGGGGGGGAATCTGTGTAAGCCTAAAATGTTTTTTAGATTGGTGGGACGCACAAAGATCAGCGTGGGAGGCTTATGCTGTGAATGTCATGAAATTTATGACAAACTATTGTGGTCCTGTTAACAGTATTAAATTGACAAAGTCGCTTGGCTTGTTTTGTTCAAGGAGTTTGCCTTGTGTTAGTGGAGAAGAAAAAAATTATGGAAGAGAGTGTTATTCCTGCTGTGTCAGCTCAGCCCTTTGTTATGGGATGTCCTTGGATTGGTAATTTCCTGTGGCAAAATTAGGGGTGTTTTTGTCTAATGATCATTTGAATTTTATGATTCTTTTCTCTAAAAAGACTTACTATTTGAGAAGTTTGGAAATCAAAGAGTTTGAAATGTTGTTGTTAATAAAAGCATATTTTGCATGCAAGCTTGTCAGTTTGAGCATTGAAAAATTGAATTTTTAACAGTAGAGAAATCTTCTCAAATTCAGTGCTGAGCTGAAAATACTATCATTTGAACAGGCTGAAATGTTTAAACTCTGAGGTTAAGAACAAGAATCCAAATACGAATTGCATTAGAATAATTGCATAAAAAGGAAATAGTGTTTCAGAAGCTAAAAAGCTGATCATGGCAATTGACCTGGAGCTGCATTTCCATATAGTCAATGTTTCACTAAAATTCTTCTAATGAGTTGCGTTTTTAAACCCTTTAGATCTTAGCTCGGGTGAGATCACTTCATACTTGTCCATCTTTCATCAAGATTGTAGTAGCTACTCCTAATTCTATGAATAACCATCTTTGAATTGTATAGTGACCAAACTTTGCAAATTTGTCTTTTTTTCTACACACAGCCTGGTTAGCTGACTCCAGAGCATCTAATAGGACAAAACAGTGCCCTAACTAGTCCCGCACCAGAAGTATGCTCGCTTACCCAAAGTGTTACTTCCATGGCATGCATCTGATTTAGAAGAAAGTAGCACAGCTGTTTGTAGGCAGTTGTTAGCTGCTTGCAGTGAACTCTGAGCAAAAATCCTTAATTTAGTGATTTACAGAAAAAGTTAAGGACTGCTTCAGGCCTCATGCTTTGCTACAACAAATTGGTTTGAATCATCTGATGTTGGTCAGGGTCAGATTCCCCCAGAGTAACTGTTATTGATGTGTTATGCAAATTGTTCCTCATGTATAGATTTTTTGCAAATATTTAGCTTTTGTGCTTTTCGAGAGGCTCCAACTTTATTTAAAAAGGAGGACTTCAGTTGCATATGTTTCTAAAAGGGAAAGCAGTTTTATCCCTCTTTCTGTGGTTGAAAATGTATTGATTAGTGGCCAAAAAGCATCTTTTTGAAGCAGTTAACTTAAATGCACTAGCATAAACCATATAAAGACACTAAAATACTCTCAAGACTATATGCTCCATCTTTCAGTGAACAATACATTAGATATGTATTTCACATTGCGTTTAAAAAAAAAAAATCAACCTCATTAAAACACTAATCTGAGGCAAACCTGATATTATATGACACCCCCCTTTTTTTTTAATGACTGGTGAAAAAAGCAACAGTGTGACAAAGTATTCCAGTGTGACTTAATTTTTGCTTGTCTCTGGTAAATGCAATGTCAATTTCTTACTCTTTAATGTGTCAGTATGCATAATTTTTTAGTACCTGAACCAAAGTGTACTCAATCTATACTTGCTTCAGAAGTATTTTCATATATTTTTTCTGGAAAAATAAAACAATGCTTTCCCCAAATTTCAGTTTTCTTTTTTCAAGTAAAAATTTTCATTGTGACACTAAACCCAAACATCTTTTTAAGTTCCTCTGAAATGGAACAAAATGTCTTCTATAGCAACTGCCCTGTTAGCTGGAAACCTGATTTTGATGTGAGGTAGCAATTGCTTATTGTCCTGCTTTTCCCAATTTGGATCTGTCTGCCCCTTTTTTGCAGAGAGTATTTTGCTATATGACTTCATCTCTCTCTTGGGGGGGGGGGTGGTGGTCTTCTGAGGTCTGCTGTCACTGAGGAGGTTGCTGTTATGAACAGAGACTACAGAAACCTTTCCTAAAACTTGTTTGGTAGCTGGTGAATGCAGTTTGGCTCACATGTTTTTTTTTTTAGTGCCCCGCAAGGAGGGCGGAAGGAGTGCAGAGTCTGCTGGTGGTGTGTGCATTGTATCATTGAAACGGCACGCTCAGCTCAAATGAGAGAGAACAGAGGAAGGTGTTGCATGAGAAAGTTGTCTGAGTTCTATTTGTTTTTTGTTTTTAACAGTCAATTCTGAGGCCAGAATGTCTTTGTGTACTGATGATGCTTTTTCTTGGTTTAAACTGAAATGTGTTCTGTGTTTGCTTTGTACAGCAAGATCAGACTTCTAGTTATGTATCTTGATCAATATACTTTTTTATATATCCCCCCCTCTTACGGATAGTTCAAAGCTGTATGTCTAGTTCTGAGAAGTGTTTGTAAGTCATAGACTGATCTGTTACAGTTCACCAGTCTGTCTGTACTGAAGATATCAGAGGTGGTCATAATATTTTTATTCCAACTCATGTTTCTCCTAACTTTAGCCTTGGGTAAAACATGCTTGTTTTAGGATTTAATTTTCCCCAAACTAGATGCTGCCTAGAGCAAATTTTTCATCTTTCTGTGTTGCAGCTGCAAGTGCCACAGTCATCATCAAGAATGGAGAATGGCCTTCAAAACCAGCCTGCCAGAATGGTACTTCAGGATCTGTCCCTTTGAAAGCAGTACCAAGACCTAGATTACACTCCTTGAAGTCAACTCCAAAAGGTATATGGGTCTGTTTGTAGGTAGAGTAAAACTATAGTTACTACTGTTAGGGTACCTTACCTTTTGCAGGTGGCTGCCTTCTGAAGCAGCGTTTATTAAACAGTGGTCTTGGAAAATAGTGTGAGGAAGTAAAATCACATCAGTGGTGCTTCAAGTTTTGTAAGATTTCACAGGAAGGCTAAAATGTCATTTGCATTGTCATACTTGACTGGGATATTTCAGGTAAATGAGGAAGAGGTCTGCACTGTGATATGGCTAAGGTTTGCACACCACAGGGACTAAATGAACTTTGCTACATGGCAGATGTCACTGCATGGGGTTTACGTTGTTTTAATAAGAGTTCTTTTCTGTCACAAAGTTCAGGCACAGACTCTGTGGCTGCTGGTGATCAGCAGGGTAGACCTACCCTGAATTTATCCTGTGTATGGTTGTCCTTGTCCTCATGCAGACTTTGCGTTATCTTCACCCCTTTCATGACAGGAAGGACCTTTAGGGATGGGGATTTTTTTTGAATAAGATATTACTAGATGAAGTGTCGTCTTTCATAGATGAATGACATTGTCCCATCTTTCCAAGGAAAGAGTCGCAGAAACAGCTTAGCTCTTCATGCTGCTTTTTCTTGATACTCTTCTTACTGGCTGAAGTGGAAGCCGAGGTTTTGCTCTAATTTTTGATGGAGATGACAACTGTGCTTCATCATCTGGTGCTAAAGGAAACATTAATTTAAATGTACTTTCTGGCTTTGTATTAAACACTGTTCTGGTTCCTATTCCTATTTGAGACAGGACTCCTCGATCAGCCAACAGTGCTTTTCCACTCAAGCCACAAACAGCAGTTGACAATTCATTCTCTGGCCAAAATTAAGGACATAATGGGAGCAGATAAATAAGCTTTCTGTCTCTCTCTCTCTGAAATCCTAGTTATAATCAGCTTGCTTCTGACCATCTCTGTGGTGAACTGGTTATTGTAATTGGATAAACCTAATTAAGTACTATGCTCCTGTTTTAGGCTTAAGTTTTAAGCTGGTATCTGACATAATTGAGAATAAATAGAGGAGATGCCTGCTGAATGTCACACTATAATGACATGCTTTAAAATGGTAAACAGTGAAAAGAAACAGAATTTGCCACAAACTGTAAATCACTTTGAAACGAACACAATTATATGGCTGTCTGACAGGCTGATGCTTTCTGTTGGGGTCCAACATATGCAAGACAACTATGCATTGCTCAACATCTTTACTGACCTGGGCACTGGAAGAGTGCCTTCAGCACCTGCAGGAGCAGCGTGGCCAGAAGAAGCTGGTACTCCCCCTTCGTCCCAATGTTACTTGGACTACTCTGTTCTGTTTTGGGGCCTTCCCTGTTCAAGAGGGTTGTTTTGAAACTGGAAAGGTCAGCTGGAGACTTAGCAAGATGGTTAGGGTTTCTGACCACATGACCTGTGCGGAGGGGTTGAGGGAGTTGAGCTTGTGTAGTCAGGCAAAAAGAAGACTAAGAGGAGATATTTTAACAGTCTGCAATAACTTGAAAAGGATAGCTACAAAGGTGATGGTGCCAAACTCTTCTTTGTAGTACTGGATGATGTGGCAATGGCAAATGATTTCAAATTGTGGAGTGGGAGATGCAGCATTGCCCAGTGGGGCTGTAGAGCCTCCCTTCCTGGAGGTGTGCAAGGCGCAACCAGACAAAAGCATGGTCAACTGATCTTGTCTTGTTGGTGGCCCTGCTCTGAGTGGGAGGCTGGATAGCTGGCCTCCAGAGGTCGCTTTCAGCCAGTGTTTCCGTAGCTGTGTAGCAGCTGTTTTACTAATATTTTCTTCTGCGTATCAGCTTTATTAAAATTACCTTCTTATTTCTTCCAATGTGAGTTCTGGTAAAGCAAACAAGTTTAAATATAGCTTAAATTTTCTAGAAGGTGTCTCCTTCTGTGTTTATTTGAGTAGATTTGTGCATCTTGTACTTAACTGTAAATATGTAGTTAGGCATGTCTTTAATTGCTGACATAGTTCTACTCTTAAACCTGATCTAAGCTTCTACTTCTAGGAGCCAAGACTAGGTCTGCTTCACTGAACCAGTGCATACCAAAATCATCTGGGCCACTGCACTCAGCAAGGAAAGTCAGTGAGGCTAGAGGTAATCAACAGTTGGGTAAAGTAAATTTTTCAGTTATATTCTTGAATCCCTCTGTCTTGAGAAAGAGCAGCTATGCTCTATGACTTCGGAGTAATTGAGATGGTCAGTCTGCTCTTTCTCTTTGTAGTTCGTAGTTTTGGAGACTGGCTGAGGTGAGGGAAACAAGTATTGGTAATGGTACAAAGCAGATGGTTTCCTATTGAAATACCTGCTGTAGGATCTCACGCTATTTGTAAAGCCTGAAGAAAGCTTATAGGTGTTGTCAACAGACCTTTTGTAAAATTCTGCACATGACTTTTGCACTTATACCTAGCAGTCCCAAAGAGTGCTTTCATTTAATTCATATCTGTCAAAATAATGAGGTTCTTAGGTCAGTTTTCACATGACTCTAAAACAGTACAGTAAGGGTAGATTAACCTTCTCAGTGCTTTCATTTATATCTAACTTGATGGGCAGCACATTTGAGAGTGCTGTTAATTTATACCTCCTTTATACAGATAAAATAACTGGAGTTTATAGGTGGGGAAAAAAGTTACTATGGTGCCGGTATAGACAATTGTTTTTTATTATCTGTGGTCCTCTATGAAGGAGTAAAATGAAACAGTGCAACCTGGCTTAAATGAAGTATGATAATTGTAATGGAAAAAAATGTTTGGCTTATTGTGAATTCATCATCCATTTTCCAAATAGTTTAAACATATAATGCTAAATCTTGCTGTTGAACATGCCATCAGCATGTTTCTTTCAAGAAGGAAACTGAAATTGTGTAGTTTTGAGGAGCTTATGTGGAAAGAATCTAAAAAAAGACACCCTCTCCCTCCCCTCTCCCTCATAGGTACTCCTGGAAGAAATGGACACCAAAGCCGATCTTGTCTGGGTTCTGGTGAGTTTTCTGAATGCATTTTTACATGTTCTGTGGTGCAACTTAAATTAGGTTTATACATTATGTTGGTTCTTTTCTTGGAAGAACAGTTTTGCAACAGATAATACCATAAGCCATCATTGATTCCAGTTTCAAGGGATATGGAGAAAAGTCTTGGGTTTTTTCTACTTACTGTCTTCTGGTTATCCAGCTCTTAGAATATGCAGTCTGTGCTGTCTGTCACTCTGTTTCCAGTGAAGCATAAGGAGGTTTTAAGTGTAACCAAAAAAAAAGTATGGCAATGAAACTTGGATGTAGTTTTTGCTGTTTAGCCACAGTGAGGTAAGTAATGATTAAAGCTCATGTGTTGTGGCTTTAAATAAAATAAATAGAAGAATCGTGCAGAACAACAGGTTTTTCTGGAAGGTTCATGTTAGATACCTTTTTGGTGTCAGCTGTCTCTGTGTATCACTGCAGACTACACTTGAATAAGAAGTTGGAATTATCTGAGTGTGGTGATGTGTGTGTCAGCTTGTATGGCAGGGGGAGGAATAGCAGCTGATTAAGTGGCAGATGGTGTTCCAAAATCTGGCAGACTTTTAAGGACTTCATATTTGGTTTGTTTTTTAGTGTTTATGCCAGTCAGGACACCTGGTGCTAGTTTCTATCTGCCAGGAGACAGAAAAGTCTTCAGATGATGTTTCTACTTGAAGCAATTTCCAGGTCTTTTCGAGAGAGTTGGCAGCCTAAATTAGTTTCCCGAGCATCAGTGTGTATTTGCTGAATTAAAAGCTGCTTGTAATTAATTACTCATTGAAAAGCTGTTTTTGAAAGGTACTGAAGATCACTGGAAAGCCCTGTGTCCCCTAAGTGAATAGCAGATGTCTTTCTGAAAGAGGTGCTGTAGCCAAGCAGATGTTATAAATTTGAGTCTGGAATTACTGGGTAAATCAGTTCTGACCTGTAACTCTGGTACTGTGGCAGTATGTTTTTAATTTCCTGTAGTCATAACATGAGTCTAATACTTTTGCCTTTTACTCTCTTGGGTGTCAAATGTCTGCATATTAATCATGACCAAGTACCTTGCTCGATATCTCCTGTTAAGAGTCAGGGCTTCTGTCATACAGCAAGCATAAGACTTTGTGCAAAGTGCTTATTCTGTCTGTTGCTTTTATTGATAATTGGCTGAACTAAGGTTAGTTTAGGTATAGCCTGACACTGAGTTTCATGAGCTCGTATGTGGTCCTTTTACATAGGAGCGTAGAGGATGATACAGCTAGCAACATAATGTCTTGATTAGCTTAGTTGAGGAAACTCATGATAAGCAACGAAGTCCATTTTTGGACTAAAACAATTCCTCTTCCACTTGCTATTGATAGTCTTAAAATATAACTTTATCTTTCCCTAAATTTAGCATGGCACTTTCTCTGTATTTTCCATGTGGAAAAGTAATTAGTGCTCCCTCCCCTTTTTACTGGTTTAATACAATTTTTCTTGTGATTCATCTTTTCCAACCTAATAAAGAATGTTGCCACATAGCCTATAAGTATTATATTCGATGCCGTAAAAACATGGCTATAAACTTCAAATTGGCTGTAATATTTAGTGATTCTTTAGCAAATGCTCTTTAGCATCATACTTTTGCCAGTTGAAAAGCTGTATTTTAGTGTTTGTCTTAATAAATCTGAACTGTTTTCCTGTACTGAGTCAGCTTCCAAAATTGGATATGTTAGACTTTCAAGTTAATACATTTCTAACTTATACAGAGCATTTTACGCATGCAAAGCTTTCTGATGGAGTATTTTCCTTTTTCTTAAAAAAGACTTTTTTTTTCATCTACACAGTTGCAGATAAGTTCTTACGACAGAATAAAAATATTGTGTGGCTGCTTGGATGTTCTGCAGTACAATGTCTTACATTTTAAGAGAAGACAAATGATCTTTTTTGAAATGAACTGAAGTAATGCCAGCTGGTACCATGTAGAATGGGGCCCGCTATTTTTTCCTTTTTTTTTTGTGGTCTTGATGTTATAGTAAAGCTTTGTTCTAGTGATTTTAGCTAGCTAAAGCTTTTGTTCTTTTATTTCAGTGCCATAGTTAACTCTACAGTTTTTAGCCTCATTCAGCGAGGAGATCCAACCCCACTTCTGCTTCTAGCCCATGTTCTCTGCCTGAAGAGTCAGGACTAGTTTCCTGAGGCAGGACTCTGGTAACAAATCGATTATGATACTAATGCATTAAGTAAGTGTCTAGCTTAGTTCTTGATGTTGCTTTTAGCATTACTTCAAGGATGGCAAAAATAGCAGGCACTTCTAGGATACGATCTCTTGTTCTCTGACCGTTTGGGCTCTTTATCCATTTTCCATTCATTTACAGCAATGATGCAAAGCCAGACAAAACATACTGTTAGTATGCCTGTAGAATTGGAGAGACTTACGTATTTGCAGCTGTTCATTCCTTGTTTGTGTTAAAACATTCACAAGGCTCCTTTTTGTGAATTCTGTATTTTTCATGGGTGATATTCCAGTGTATCAAGTAATTTCTACAAGTTCTGCGACATATTGCTTCAGCACTGGCTTTACTACTTAAGCAAGATTATCTTCTTGGGCATAATATATTCTGTTACACTTTTTAACTTGCTAACTTCAAGAATGTACTTGTGCACTTACTGTAATGTCTTAATGTAAATATGACTAAAAATGTTGCCTCTTGTGAGATGGAATCTTGAATTAGATGCAAAACTACCTCTAAAAATGCATAAAGTTAGCACTCTTTCCTTTTGTTTCTCTAGCCCTCCCTGTAGAAACAGTGACCTACTTCTAATACCTGTGCAGTATATTACAATGCAGTGTGTGTATGCAGTGGATATTCAAGTCTCATGTCTCCATTATTGACTGAAATTTAAGGTTAAGTTACAATACAATAATCCCTGGTACTATGTAAGCCAAGCAACAGCAAATAATATCCTTTTTGGCAGTTCCAAAGGTAAAACTATCATTTCAGGAATAAAGCATGCAAATACTTATTGGGAAGGTTTGTCCTGTTCGGTGACCCTGAAAGGGATGTATGGTGTATTATGGATAACAAGTTACACTTTTATGCTTGTGACACAACACTGTTTTCGGGAAAGCTAGGGCAACTGCTGGGTGTACCTATAAAATATCATCAAGTAAGAACAGTGTGATTTATGTCATCTCTCTTTGTACTATGATGGAGCATACACAGTGGAGTCAGTTACTAAAGGCTATAGAAGCCATGAAAATCAAAGAAGCTTCATTCAAAACCAGCACACACTCCATCATGAAAGATGGTATTCTGTTGTCTTAGCCTCTTAAAGAGGTTAAAAGGCTGCTTGTTTTAATCATCTATGAGAAAAATACAACATTGGGGGAGGGAATAACTTCAGTCAGGTGGCTTATTGCAAAAGTGAGTAGTAGTGCTGATCAAGCTCAAACGGAAAAATAAGGTATAAATGTAACAGTCCATGAAACTGTCTCTTGGAACAGGTTGTTAAAGGTGGATGCTGGCTTCTTACTCAAACTCTTATGTTGGGTTAGGATGCTTTTACTAATGCAATACTCTGGTTCAAACAAAAGTTTAGGGAGGCATACTTTAAGGTTCAGTTAACACCCCTTTCTTTCATGCCCTCAGTCATCACTTGAAAATCAGGGGAAACGGAGGGTAAACATTTCTTATGTTGTGGATTCCCTGATAGAATAGGTTATCCTCAAAATACTTGCACTTTCCTGTTCTGCACTGGAATAAACTAGGTACCTTCTGCAGTGAAGTTAAAACCAGGAGGAAGATTCTGCTTTTTAATAGCTAGTAGTTTGTACAGTGCTTAAAGCACTCCAGGCATAAAAAAAGCAGTGTTTAAGTGCTTGTTAAAGCAGGGAGGATTTTGGTCCAAGTCTTCCATGTTGCAGAAGTAGCATCTCTAACTAGTTCTAACCAGGAATTTATAAGCACATCTATATGTGTTGAGACTGAATTCTTGGTCTCTTATGTTAAGAGCTTCAGCTTTTGTAAGTAAGTTGGGTTAGTCAGTTTTTCTGGTTTTACCCCTCTCTCCAAAAGAAAAGCCTGGAAATTTTGCAGAAAAACTTGAACAGTTTGTTAACTCTGTGGGGTGAAGAAGAAACAAGATTAGATTCATTATTAGTTTAATGAAGATAGTTAATATTCTACAGATTGGAAATTCTAGGAATTGAATCATGTAAGTTAGTCTTTTTCCTTTATCTCTTGGAAAGGAACAAAAAGATCAGGCTTGAACTTAGTTTGCACATATTGGTACTGTGCATTGGACTATTTTGTTGCCTTTCTAGCTGTGATATAAAGCCAGCTATACTTTTAGATGATTTTTCATTCATGTGAATTATGTGGACTATCTGAATGACTTAATTGTCTCGTGATCTAGCCTTAGAATACATTGTTCAGGTTAGTAAGGAATGTTCTTATAAACAGACAGCAAAGCTGCTTAAGGGGTGTAGCTATTACATGTGAACTGACTATAAAAGCAGGCCTTCGTTATGCCACCTCTATATAAATAAATGCAGAATTAATCTAAATCTATGTGAATTTGAGTTTTATATTAAATGTGTTCATTAGGGAGATGTAATAGTTTTTATTTTGAAGAGTTAAGGGAATATCTGTAAACCTGAAATAACCTTTGAAACCCAATAGCTGTTACTTTCTTGGCCAGATTTTTCGAGCATTACCAAATACAGTATAGTACAACAGCTGGATCGAAGGATTTAGTTCCTTGGGTGAGAACTATGATGCTCCAGAAGTCTTCAAAGTGAAATGGCTAGTGCTGATGTTCAGAGAATGCCACCCTAAACTCTGAAGTCATCTGTTTTGAGTGGTTTGGGTTTTTTTTAAATACGTGGTGTTTTCCTGAGGTAGTATGTTTGTTGGAGTAGAGAATAGGATGCAAAAAACTGAGACAGATGGCAACACGGTCTTAATGTATTCCAGATTGGTCCCTTCAGCTGTCAAGTAAGTGTATCAGTGTATTTGCATGCATGTTCCTAGTGTTCTTCCCAAACTTCGTCTTCTGAAAATTAACACTTTTTGAGAAGGTTGTCTCTTGTTCCATGCTGAAAATCAGCACTGCTTCCTGTGCCTTCAACAGATGTCTTTACAAAAAACAATGAATTTTGTAACCTCAAGGCTTGCTATGGAGTAACAGTGGGCCAGCTCTGTTCAAATGGTGGTATTCTGCTGGGAATTTCTCAAATCGGTGGACTGAAGATGTTGGGATTATTATTACAACCCCAGCAATGAGGATTTGGATGTCATATCAGTTTTCCTATAGTGGCAGAGCATCATTCATTAAGACCTTCTGTAGCATAACCCAAATGGCTTTCACACTACAAGGTCTTTTCCTTCTGTTAATGCTTTTAAGGAAGGACCTGTGTTCTGGATTGTAAGCTAGATATTTCAGAGATGTTTATTATTATTTGATTCCAAACTTCTGTGAGAAACCTGCTCTGCAGCTCTGCACAGCCATACTCCAAACTCTGGTGACACAGAAATATGCAGACTTTCTATGGAGGGAATGTTTATAGTTCGCTTCTGTGGTGTTTATTCTGATGTTGAGAGGAATGACTGTAGTTCTCTTCCATGGTATTTATTTTGATGTTTCACAACAACAGGCCATACAAGAGAATAACACAGAGCTGTAGTTTTCTCATGCTTGTCTAAATATTGAATAGGTCAGCCTCTGCATGAGTAGAGGGAGCAGCTGAAATGGATATCCACAGATTCTATCAGCTCAGACAAAGGGATGCTTAAAGAAAATTTCCCAGTGTTGGGAGCTGGAGTTCAAGGTTTTTCTAGCATGGAAGTCTGTCCTAATGGCTTTAAATTATAGACCTCATTGTTAGGATTAGCCAGAGATGGTGCTTTTATTATGCCATCTGAACTAATTTTAAAACATCTAAATTCTCACTATTTTTTTCAGTAATTAAGGGGACAATAAATTTTTGTTTTGTTAGGAGACTTCAGAGCTTTGACTGACCATCAGGGTCACGTACCATTCTAGTACTGTGATTTGATACCACAGTATCAAACCATTTTAATTTTGTTATTCCTAACTGAGTTGCTGTGTGCAGTGCTGAATTATGTCACCACCTTGAAAATACCATCCTGGAACTTAGTTCTTTCTCTACTATCTTCTTGTCCCTTCCCTCTCCGGTTAAACCTAGGTATGGATCTCTTCTGATGTTCTCAGACTTGGTTTTTTCTTTGACTCTCTGGAGTTGCTTAGATTGTGCACGTTGTTTTATGTGTTTGCAGTAAACAGTGAATAATTGGGTGTCATTGTACTGGATTTCTTCCTTAACTTTTAGGTGAAGTGTATGACGTATCTCAAAGCTGACTCTTGATGTCCTCTTACAATATATTTTTTAAAGTTATTTTGAAGTCCTCTGACTTGTTCCTTCTAGCTTTAAGTCCTTTCTTTCCCCATATTTCTTAAGATATTTTTCAGCAGATACAGTAGCCACCCATATTGCTGTCATTGACCCCTGTTAGGGAGAAGAGTTGACATAAATATTTGAAAGACCATGGAACTGTCCCAGAGACATGAAACTCATGGATCTTGTGTCAAAGATGGTTCAACAGCTTGTAAACTGAATGTACATCTACATTTTTGTCTGCACACCTGGGGCTGTGAAGAACATACAAAGCCTGCAGAGAGAAGCAAAACACACCTGTTGTGAGTTGTCTTTAATTTGCTTTGTGAACCTCGGGAGCCTTAATCAGAGTTGATAAACCACCAGCATGTCTTAGGAGACGTACTTGCCTCAATTGTCTTTATTTGCAATGTTGCTTTTCAGTAGAGGCTGTCTGGGTACTGGTTATTGTTGGTCTGAGGCCACAGATGAAGAACAGTTGCACAGTACATATAAATAAGTATTGTGTGAATAAATAATTAATAGATCTGTAAGCTGTGGCCTTAAGGAAAACTCTTATTTTTCCTCTGTTCTTTGGGGCCTGAGCTCACAAGGACTTGTGTATACACGTAGCCTGTTACTGAACAGCAGAAGTCCCTAGCACAGAGGTAGCTAGTTTTTTTGACACATCTGGCTAGATCATTGAAACTTCGTATTTTAAGGCATGTTGTCCTAGTATTAGTGACATTATTCACTGTTGTCAAGTAACAGTTTTTCTTTGAAGCACTGTAGGATTTTCACTGAGGCAATCTAACAAAAATGCCATTTTGGAAGGAACATCCTACTCATGGAAAATAACTTGCTGCTCCCTTAAGTTAAAATGAAATTATTCTTGTGGTGTTTTGTTGCTGTTCCCAATTCTGAAAGAGTGCAGACAATGTAAATGCCACCACTGTTGCGTGAGAGACAATCAACCTGATTCTTGTAGCTGTTTGCCTGGAAATCCACTGCAGCATCACCTTCTGGTTGACGGGCTGCTGACTTTATAATGGTTAAAAGCTTCTGTGTACTAAAAGAAACCTAAATTATTTACGATTTTTAGTTCCTACTCTGAGGCGGAAAGAGATTTGCTTTTTTTCTTCAGGTGAGGATTGGAGCTGAAAATAAATCCTGAAGCTGCAGGCTGTATTTGGCATGGCAGTGGGTGTTGTTGCCTGCAGGAAGGTTAGCTTCTCATACTGGAGCGCTGGCTAGAGCAAGGTGGTCATAAGAAAGTGGAGAGGGGGCAGTCATTTTCCAGAAACGCAAATGAGGACACAAATGACCCTTTGGCTCTTAGTTAGGCTCCTGCTTCTCATGTCTCTCTTTGCCTAAGCAATCATCTCTCAGTTCTTCCTGAACTAAAGCATGCCAGTAAAATCCATCTGTCCCGCGCTGCCCATGCTGTGTTATGACACATAGCCAGTTGTCCTCTACGTGGGCTTCTCAGATCTGAAGGTCTAGCCTCTAGTTTAGAGTACTTTGCCATGAGACACTTCCTGTGCTCTGATGGCTTTCTTAATGATTGCTGGATTTGAAAAGAGGAACAGAGACAGCAGAAGCATATACAGATACTGCAGACTTGGCCTCACGAGGCTGAATTGAAGAGCCTACTGATGCCAGTGCCCTTTGCTCCTTTCTTGTCACCTTACTAATGTTCCCAGGGAGTGGCAGATATGCTAAATCTGCTGGGGTTAAAATAGATCTAGCCCCACCATCAATCTGATTGTGTCATCAGGTATTGATGCACTTAGCAACCCAGACTGAATTACGTGGTCATAACAGGCTAGAGCCCCTTTGTCCATGTTGATCACTCATTTTGCCCTTGGAGTTGGAGGGAAGACAGTGGTAAAGTGCTAGTAAATACATATAGAATAAAAAATGAAATCTGTCAGTCCTTTTGTCCTCTGGGCTATATATCACTTCCTATTTTATTCTGCTGTTTTCTGGTGCTATTTTCCATCACCCTCATCAGATGTCAAGATAGAAAAAGACCTCTCTGTGATTTTCATGTTATGCATGAAATGTAGACAGTGCGAGTTCCTGGCATGCTGTTAGGATCCCATGGTTTACCTCCTGGCTTTGTACCCTGCTGGCACCAGGTGTTAGGTGGTTGTAGGAGTACAGGCGCAGACTTGGAGGTGCTGTTTGCCCCAGCTGAGGAAACAATGCTAGCAGATGCACAGCCACCACAGCGGAGTGTACCGTGGTGTAACATTGGAGGAACATTCTGTGAGTTAAATCTCTCCTGGGAGCTATTTAGACAGGGATGGGCAGTCCTCTCGCTGGCTGCTGTCAGAGCTCTGAGTGTTGGGTGCTACACGAGACTGACATGCATCTCTTGCTTTTTATTAGTGCTGTCAGGTCTGCTTCTGCATAAAGCAGACTTGGTTTAGGTTTGTGGGGTTTAGCAGAATTCCAACTCCAGAGGCTAAAAAGGCATTTTGCTTAAATCGGAAGTGGTTTTGGTTTTTTTTTTTAAATATACTATGATGTGTCTGTTTCTTCATGGACTATTTCTACTCAAACTAAGGGTGGGAAAGAGGAGGCAGTGAAAGTATTTGTGTATCTCTGTAAGAGGAGTTTTGGCCTCTGCTACAAGGGCTTTTATGTCCCTATAGAGGTTTTATCTGCTCATACTTTGCCTGGTGATTCATTCTTTCCTCAGTCTCCAGACTGGTTCATTACATCACGCTTGCCCTCTAGAGATTATTTGTTCTAGTTCCTACTCCTAGGAAGAAAGTTATGGTTTCAGTGGGGTACTTCAACTTTTTTGGTTTTATAGGCTGATGAGAAGTTCTTTACCATTTATCCCAGGCACTATTGCAAGGATGGGGAGAGGTGGTGGGTTGTTTTTTGGGTGTGGGTTTTTTGTTGGGCTTTTTTTGAACCTGATTGGACTGTTTCCATCTTGGTGAGCATCAAATCCAGGTGGGGAGAGAACACTTACTTCATGGAGCAGTCCCTCCCTTGGGGAGCTGAGGAGGGCAGGAGGAAAATAAATGGGAGTTCTGTGGGTGCCCTGGCAGAAGGGTAAAACCTAGTGTGGCTGGGTGTTGAATGGTGTTTGAAGACTAGCTGTAGGCCTGCTCAAAATCTCAAGATGCCTTCGTTAAGAGAGGATTTGACAATACTGATCTAATATTTGAAGAGACGGGCTAATGAACTACGCTGAATACACAAGGCTACTGTAATTTGCTGTAACAAGCCTTCTGGTTTACTGCTGAGTGCGGTTTCCAGGCATAATAATCTTCCAGCACAGAAAGGAGGCGATGTCTTTGATAGTGGTGTTGGATTAGGAAAGTGTCTGGATCTGCAGGCTGTTGGAAAGATAGATGAACACACATTGCTAGTGCCAAAGCTCTTCAGACTAGAAGGAATAGATGAGGATTTCATAGCAGTAATGACATGCATGCCCTGCTGTGTGCAGAGGTTGCCCTGGGAACCAAACAAAAAAAGCTAATTTACTGTCTTTGTACTTATTTTGAATGGTTTTGTGCAGACCAAAGACGTATTATAGTACTTCAGAGTTGGTGGTACATCACTGTGCTGGGAAATAAATATTTTGGTACATGATCATAAAACATTCAACAGTATTCTTGTGCAGTACGCTGTGGAGGTTGGCTTGATGGGTCTGATGGGCTCAATGCTGGACTGCGGCTCTTTTGCTCTACTTACAATGAGCTGCTTTATTGTCACTGCACTCGGTTGTGTGATGTTAGAGATACCCAGAGACCAGGATAGAGCGACAAAATGCTATTTTTTAATTCTAGCTGATGTGGTAAATAACCACTAGAGAATTTAAAATGTTATGAGTCTTGAGCGAGTAAGGCATGCTATTAAAATATAATAGATTTGTGGTAAGGAGAAGACAGGTAAGGCACCGCTGGGATGAGACCTGTCAGTGTCATCATGTTTGCATTGGGTTATACCTGCTTCAGAGCAAGTTGTGTTAATGGTTTCCTGAACTGGAAAAACTGTCAGAGGGATAGGTGCTAGAGAGCATTAGCTGTGGTTTGGTGAAATGGTAGAAGTGCAGGATCAATGGAAATGTTACCCAACTTTGTTGTCTCTAAAAAGATACAAAGGCTGTGGAGGGCAGCTCTTCAAGCAACCCAAAAGGAGGTGTGAACTGTTACCATCTTGTGTCCTGCGTTGGCTGTGAGGTACTTGGGTGGTCCCTGCTCCAGCGGCTGCCTGGCAAGGCAGCTACTGGCTGTAGGCAGAGTAGCGAAATGTTTCTCTTTACACAGGATGGTGGCCAGTGCAAGTCTGTAGTGCCTTAGCAGCGTGTATTTATAGTCGTGGTCGTAGGTGAAAAATGTGACATTTTCTAATCTCCGTAAAACAGGTATTCCTCTATCTTATAGTTTCTAACTGTATTTTTCATTTTATTTTTGCTAGTGGCAGCTGAAAGGGACCAAGATATATGCAAAACTTTTGGGCTTATTAAATAGTAAGAAGAAATTTTTTTTTTAAGAGGGCTAATTAAATATGGAGACAGCATATATTTTGAAGGAACTCCTGTAACACTGCTTGTTCGCTGCAATGTTTGGGTGCCTTCAAAACCCAGCTGGCAGAGAGCTGTTCTAATATGAAATTGATGCCTGCTTCCTTGCTCCTCTTCTGATAAATGGAAGCATCTGCAGTGTTGTGCTGCCAAGCTAAATAGTATTTCCCTTAAACAGATCTCAAATACTGAATTGTTCTTGGAGAATAGATGTGTTTGTGGATTTGTTAAGACTTTAAATGTTGATGTAGTATTTAATGCCAAAAGAAACTCTGGTAGAAAATGTTAGCTGATAAATCTGTTTCGATAAATTCATGTCAATTGAAAGAAACTGTTTTTTTTTTTAAAAAAAAAAAAAGCACCCTGAAAGGATTCTTGGAGAGGAGAGCTGAAATACGCCTGCAGAAATATTCAAATAATCTCCTTAACAGCCTCCAAAGAACAATTACATGGTCTGTGACATTGCTGGAAGATGTATTCAGCTGGGGAGACCACCCACTTCCTCCTCCCTCCTCATCTTCCTCCTCCCTTTTCTCCTTTTCTAGCGCCGAGCCCCACGGAGTCCCGTAGCAGATTAAGCATCAACACTGTGATGCAATTCAGAGGCTGTTGGTTTTCCGAATCACTAGGTCGGTTTTATTCTGAGGACAAGCTTTGTTTCCCCAACATCTGGTGAGGAGAAGCTGCCAGCAGCATTTATGCTGTGGATATCTGCTTTTACTGATTTTTTGCTTGTCTGTGCATAAGGAATATGAGCAAAGGAACGGAGCCTTGATTATTTCTTCAAGCCTGTTTTCTTTAGCAAGAATTGTCTCACTTCTGTCAGCAGTGATTTAAAAACATAGTATATGACAGTACATGGAGGCTATTTCTTGCTTGTTTATCTTCCAATTGCACTGAAGACATGTTATGGTCCCCGAAGTTTTCCTTATCCAACATGCGTGTACGGCTGACAGCAAAGGGGTTGCTCCGAAACATTCGTCTACCTTCTGGCTACAAGAAAAGCACTGTTATATTTCATGCAGGTTTGTGGTGTTTTTTTTTTTTTAATATGAGCGTGTATTGAGGGAATATCTTGTTTACTTCAACAGTAGCTTATTTTTAGCAAATAAAAACCATATTGGGCATGGAAGTTTTTGAATTTCAGAGAAGTCTGACTTTTGAGCAAAGTAGTTTCATATTTGAAGTCTGTGTGTGCATGCACCCGTGCTGAGCGGCTCATTTGGAAGATGGTTATTCTCTTTGTGAAATGCAAATTGGAATTTGCTCTTTCCTCCCACAAGTCCAAAAATAGAATGAGGAAGTCTGTGCTATTAAATATTTATCTAATCATTTTAATGATTATCTGCTGGGAGTGCTATGTCTTCTATACCTTGACTGGGTGCAGGGAGGAAACAGGGAAGTGGAATGAATACAGGCTGTCCTGATGCGGCTGTCTGTGAGAAATATTTGAATACTTACATGTAGGTATCTGTTACCATACACATCATGTTAAACATGTCTTATGTGCAAGTAGGACAAGCAAACTTTTATGCTCACTTGTGTTGATACAAACCTAAAAAGTGTGAAGTTTTAGAGACATTCAACACAAATGTGTTTAACACCCACCCACCCCCTGCAAAAAAAAACCAAAGCAACGAAGAAAAAAACCAACTAAACAAAAAAACACCACAAAATTCTTAGCTGCATCTGACCTGATTTTCATCTTCAGTGGCAGGTAAAGCAAAGTGAGTATCTGGAAGGGGAACAAGATTATGGAAGCTGAGCTTTGTTCTAGGACATATGTGTGTTGTTTTGGCAGGGGGTGGCAGTTGTTTGTTTGTTTTTTAGCGAAGATACTTGACATCTAGAGAAAATTATGGCAGCCTGCATATTACATAAGTCTTTCTCCACTGCACTATTTGTAATTTTCTTGCACTTTATTTAGGGAGGAGCAAGCAGCTACATAAACTAGTTTTGCAGAAGCTCTTCCTCTCAGGCATTTCCTTTCTCTCTTGAACACCACCCTCTTTGCTTTTATTTTTTGGAGTTCAGTTCTACCAGTCAGCTTTCCTTCCTGTCCTGGCATTTCACATAGCAGCTTAAACCACTTGCCTTGTCATTACTTATCCCTGGCAAAGTAAATCTGGTTTCTGAGTTGCTCCTGGATGATAAATTCAGTTATGAACATAATACAGGCTGACTATCCAAACATAATATAGGCTTCTGTTTGCAGCTTGCTTGCGTGTCTTTAAGCTAGGATTAAAATGCCTTGATGCTAAAAGTTCTTATATAAGGGAGTCTTTGTGCATATACCTACATCCCTGATGTTGCTAACGTTGCGAAATTTCCACATAGCACGTATTCCAGGGACAAAAATCCTAAAAGAGAAGGGGGGGAGATAATATTTGATCTTCCAAATGTTCATTAACCTCTACTGAAATTTGCATAATTTTGAAAAATAAAAATAGATGTCAGTGCATGTATCAAGGGAATCTTACAATAAGAATCCATTTGTGGTTTTGTTTCATTTGAGTGGATGTGAAAGCATAACCTTGCCTGCAGGATGCATCTGTTAAATACAGTATGTAAAATAGATTGCTAGCCCTGTGTTCAGTTAAGCAGCACTTTACTAAATAAGAAGTGCTGAATAGACCTTCTGTGTGTTTTCTCTGTGTGCAGTATGTACAGGCTAATGGTATAGCACTGAAAGCTTAGAGGGGTTTTTGTCTTGTCTCCTCCTTCTGCTTTGCTGTCCCTGTGTCTTGTAGGAAGTCATTGTCTTAGCAGAAAGCTGACCAGTGGTTAGCTGGAGCTGAATATACCAATAAAGTAGGACAGCTGAAAACCAGGTCATATTCTGTAGTGGAAAGTGCAAGTATGTGTATATATATACTGTGGTTTTAGAAACTGTGGAATGCATCAAAGCTTGTTAGTGATTATTTCAGGTTCATAAAACTCAGCAATAGTAGATCAGGCAATGACAGTGTATATCACAAGCATAAAAGGTTCGGGGTTTTTTTTTTTTGTTAAATACTGGGAGGAACCGTATTTGTTCTTGCAGCGCCAGTATGAGTATCTCTTCTTGTAGTGGTTTAATTGGATTAAAATGACATGTGGCTTCTTTCCGAGGTCACACAAGCATTGAGAAATAGAATACACTAGGGACTGTATCAACAAATAAGGGAGGGAGTAATTGAAAAACGGAATTTTAGGGTCCACGCAGGGATATGAATATGTATGAGTGTTATGTAAGCAACATTCAGTTCCAGTTTTGGTCTAGATTGCACTTTTCATAAGCAGTATTACGGATTTCATCCTTTGCTCCCTTTCATAATAGCATAGACCAACCGCCTTGTATGACTGTAGAGCATCCTTGAGGTACTTAGGGCAATAGTTGAAATCTAGAGTTTTAAAGTAGTATAGAGCACAGGTCAAGTTGGATTCTTCTGTAACCGTGTCCTGGCTGACAGTTTGTGGTGCAGTAAATTGTTGAAGTTAGGATGTTAGCACTATTGGGAGGAAGAGGATGGAACTCGCTCTTGGGTTTTCATTCTGACTTGAGGATATTTTGCAGTAGCCTGCCGCAGTTTCTTCACAGTATGTAGTATGGCTGGACATCCAGGTGTTTATGCTGGTGTAAAGTTAGTCTAGATTAGTCATTGCATTTATAGTGAAATGGATCCTTGGGCTGGAGTACGTTTCACTGCTTATATGTTGTCTGTGTGGATGTGTCAAAGTAACAGTAGTTCAGAAATGTTGCAGCGTAAGTATATAGCCTACTCAGGGGAAACTAAATAAAATTGGAATTTTTTTCTAGGAATGGAATAAATCCAGAGGAAATTTGCTGTAAAATTTTAAGTGTTTCTTAAGGTCGTTCAGCTTGTTGCCTTGTGTCTAACTTCCATCGCTGTATGTTCTACACTGCTTCAAGGTCGTCATATCCACAAGTTTCTTCTCCCTTTAAATGCAGGCAGACATCGAAGTGTCATTTTTCTCACCTACTGGAAGTATACTACACAGGCATTATTAGCTGTATATAATGAGTGTCTTTTCAGCAAAACAAAAACACTGAAATGCTTCAGGAAATACTTTATTTACCTATCCTGTGACTTGTAAAACTTATTTGTAGCAAGTAATTGCAACAAAAATGTCAACACTTCAGAACTGCATAAACATGATAAATACGAGTTAAGGATGAACCTGTGTCTTTCAGTGATGAAATGTCCCATTTGCTTCCTTTATCAAACCATTAAGGATTTTTACCAAAGAGTGACTAAAGTGCTCTTACGCTCTTCATGCATCAGTGGTGTGACAGAGTAAATCATCTTCTCTGTATGATTCTGTATAAACTGCCAGAGAAAGACGTTCTTCTATGAATGACTCAAAATAGTAATTTTGAATTACTTATGTTTTCTCTTGCATAAAGATAAAATCCTAGACAAGGAACTAGTTTAGCAAATGGAGGTCAAAGCTCTTGTGCCTTTTGTTCAGAGTTTTTCAAGCTTTGTATACTGAACTGTACTGTTGCTTTTGTGGTAAACTCTTTTGTCTCAAAATGCTTTCATCTAGCCCTTCTTGCTGCTCTTCCTCTTTCTCCTCTTCCCCTAAGCAAACCGTACTCAGTACTCTTATGTCTCTGGTGACTTCCATTGCTTACTAAACCTAGTTACTCTCTTACTACCTTGGGAATAAGAAGTGTCTCAGAGGACAAACGGTAGCTGATGTCATTACAACAATACCAATTTTAAAAATTTCCTTTTTGCCTTGCTAGCAACAGACAAATATCACAGGCCTGTTTATTTGAGCAGATGACATCCTTTTCCAATACGATTTCCTCCCTAAATCCTGCTTCAGATCACACTGGGAACTATGAAATTACTTCTGCACAACACAAAGCAGTGCTCTTAAAGGAAGATTCTGAAAGCCTCAGGTGTCATGAGTTGCTTAACTGTTCACATGCCTCCCCCCCAAGAAAGAATAACTGAATTACTGATTAATGTCCAACACTACAGTTTAATATAGAACTGTAGAAAGATACCCAATATGCTCAATCCTACGAAGTATTCTAAGTCTAAAAGTCTGCTGGAGAGATTTGATACAGGATAAGTATGTTAAATATTTGTGTCACCTACCAGGGAAAAATTCAGAAGTAAAGCTAGTTTATCTATTCTGAGCAAAAGAAGTTGAACAGCTGGAAACCATTCATCATGGGGGATTTTGGATTTAATCATGTTCCTGTTGAAGTCAGTGAGACTCTTTGTGCCTGGCTTCATCTGTTCAAGACTGGGTACTAAATGACCTTCCTGATGTGCTTGATTTCAATCTCAATAGGTCATAGCTTCAGCAGGCATGTAGGTGGTAGCTAAATGGTGGTTCTTATTTTCAGAGGGTAGGGCTCTGTGGTTTGGAGTTTGGAAGTATAGTTTGTACTCTATACAAGTCTCATCCAATTGATGCATTTATCATGGATATGAAATGAAGACAACACTAGTTCTTTTCAAAGGAAGCCTGGATAGCAAAAGGAGCTGCTAAAAAAAAAAAAGGAAAACCACCACAACCAACCAAACAAAAAACAACACACCAAAAAAAGCCAGCAAAAACCCCCACAAACCAACAAAAAACATGCCAAAGTCAAAACAATAACTTACATGTGATGTTAACACTTAAACTGTGCATATATTTAATACAGCATGAAAATGAATGTAAATGAGGAGCTTTGATCAAAAAATCTTCGGAGAAAGAAGAGCTAGAGCACTGTAAAAAGCAGATGCATGGCAGCTTTTGCATTCTGGCTCCACTGTAGTGAGTGATGTTGGATTTTTATTCCTTCACTTAAACGGATTAATTATATGTGAAGGATGCCTCAGGTATTTGTCAACATGAAATAAATAGAATTGCTGCTTCAAGCTCAACTTTATAGAAGAATAGTTAATTGGAGAGTAAATGTAAAAGACCTAGCAAATTATCTCTGCTAATACCATTGCATATTCTAATTGTGCATTTGCTCCCACTTGGTATGTCTAATAGGTGAAAAGGATCTGGCTGCAACTTCTATTGCTGTGAAGTAGGCTGGGGTTTGAAAGTGACAGGCAGCTACAATTACACTTAAAAACCTGAATAGCTTTTAAATTACTTTGGGGGATTTCCAGTGTGGTAAAACTGGACTTAAACTTTTAAAAGCTGCCTCTACCAGTTTTGCAGCTGGTACAAATGAATCTGTTACCATAGCAGAAATTATTTGTCTGAATGTTGCAAGCCAAGCATTACTGCCTATTCAATCCTTTAATTTGACCTTTCTAAGGCATAAAGCAATAGCTTTTTTGAGGGAAATGATACCATGAAATTTCAGTGCTAGAATGCAACGTTTTGAGTATTTGCAGCCAATTGGCTCACTGTTTTGTGTTACTCTTCTTTCTTTGTTGGCACAGAAAACTGTGATATGGGAGGGGGTGGAAGGCAAAAAAAGTTTCTTGCAATTAATCAAATATAATTGTATGTTAAGTACTGTGGAGGCAGTACTGAATAGATTGGGACCACACTTACCACTCTCACCACTCTCATTGCAATCAATGGCAAGAGATGACAAATTCTGTTTATAGATTGGCTGTTAATTTAGAGTCGTGTAATGAAGCAGTCTCTCTCCACTGGTTTTATTATTTTAAAAAATTCTAATCCCCGAGTGGCATGACGCATAGGAGAAACCTAGGTCCAAAGTTGATAGATTTGATGCCTTTAGGAAAAGTGCTGGTGTTTCAAACAGCTCTTGACTGTTTCACTAAATAGCGTACCAAAAACTAACTTATTTGGAAAATTATTTGCAAGCAGACCCCATCTCTCTTGGCTTGTCTTCCCCCAGAACAAAATTCAGCGAAGGCTGCATTGGTCAAGCTGGCTAGCTCGCTGAATTCACCTGTACCTGTTTGTTCTTCTCTAGGTGTATCTGCTGTCTGTGGTCCAATGGAGTAGTGGTGTTGTCAGAAAGATTTGATTGAATTAAATCTTATTTTTAAGAGGAGGTTAAGTGATTATTTTTATCATGATAATATGGTAAACTAGTGCTGCAGAATTATTAATTAATGATTTAGATTACAGTTAGCATAATCAGTACAGTACCTTTCTAACCATGTCCACCAACAGTGCTCTTCCCCATTATCTTTTCCTGGTCATGAAGTGTTGTTTCTGTTCTCCATCCTACAGGGAGAAGAAAATAGCATTTGATCTTTTGAAAAATGAATGCATCTGCAGTATAATTTACATCTTTAAATCTTCTTTTAAAAAAAAAAAAAATCCTATTCAATTTAGTTGTCCAGATACACAAATGTAGGAATAACCCACCTTAAATAACCTGGCTTGCATATGGCTGAGATGTTTCTTTACAGTTGCTATTTATGAATCTTTCATTGGTATCATCTTTACTGATGTCTAGTGGTTGTAGCAAGGGCGCTAATAACGTTGGGTCCTGTGTTCAACTCCTGGTTAAATTTATTTTTGCTATTTCTTGCCATGATAGTATGCTGCTTATATATATACATTTATAGCAAGTGAAGGTTCTTCCTCAAGATGCTCGTGTAAACAGTTCTTATGTGATGTTATGGAAATACTTCTAGTTAGGCAGGAAACAGGACAGCTGGGAACATCTGTGGTGAAATTCTTTTAATGAAAGCTCATCCTTTTCTTAAAGAGATCTAGCAGTCCTTCAGTAGAAAAGTCGGGAAAGTGTTACAAAAAGTACTCATTAATGACTTCACTTCTTTAATAATATTTTTAGACTCTCGGTAGCCTTCATTTTTATCTGTGTGTGAATATTGCTAATATCAGAAGCACTTAAATTATTAAAAAATGTTTATACTTATTACAAGAATAGACTTTGTGCTAAGCCTTTTCAAATATTTGAAACAGTAAACCAGAAATATTGGAAATGTTTCCAGCATTTACTTATAAAGCCCAGTTGCCAATTATTCTACTCCAAATAAAACAGAATGCTAGAAAACTTTGCTTTTCTTAGCCATAAGCATGGGCCACTTGTATAACCCATATAAAATCAAGGCTCGCTTATTTCCACAAATATTACTGTACAATCTACTGCCTGCTTAACTTGCTTATCAAATTAAGACATTCTGCCACTTAAAAAAAGTCCTAATATGAAATGAATAGCTTAATCCTATTAAACCTGTATTCCTGTGTCTCAAGAGGGACCTCTCAGCTAGGACTTTGGGTCAAGGAAGACAAGATGCATGTGTAATGTGCAGTGAATATTTTTCTTGCTGCATTTGTTAGTGGGACAAGTAGAGGTGTTTGTAGTTAGAGATCTTTCATAGGGTTTAGCCTCACATATGGGTTTTGGTCTTTGCAGTAAGTTATGGGTATATTCCAGTGAACACCATGGTTATGTGAGGTATCAGCTCCAGAAAATTTCTGTAGTCTCCTTTCCCTCCCTCCCTCCCTGCCTACCACCCAATTAAGCAAAAATGTAAGTGCCATTTTTGTAGTTGTTTGTTAGCTTAAACAGAAGAGACTCGGGGGAACATTAAATGCAAAGAATGATGTGGTGAATGTTTTAAACCTCCTCCACAGCAACTGCTTGGTCTCTACAGCAGGCACGGCAAGGAATCACTCCTTGAGGGGGGCAGTGGTACCTGTCGGGCAGCCTTTGCCAAAGCAATCTTTAGTTGCGCAGTTTGGTTAAGAGTCATTGGGAAGAGAAGTCCCTTAACTTCCAGGTGCGGTCAGCAAGCAGCGGAAGGACTCTCAAAGGGTGTGGACGTATTATATCTTGTGGCTAACAAAAGTGCTGGGTGCTGCCCTGTTCTCTGTTTTGTTTTCAGCTTGGCAAGATGTTTTCGCATGGGCCCTGTTGGGTTGTACTCAGGCTGTTCCTGAAACAATGGTGTGCAATGTTCTAGGCATGTCCCTGGGGAGACATCTTTGCTGCTTAATAACAGGAAAACTGCTTAACGTAACAGGAAATACACAAATGCGTCCTTAACTATGTTGTGGTGACTGCCAGGAATTGTATAAGTGCGTTTTGTGTGTCTTTTGAAAAGGGGTTGTTCCAGCAGCACTTAGAGCTTGTATGGGGCACTTGAGATGCAGTATTTCCTGTCTTGCACTTGCACTGAAGCATAGAAGAAGATTGAGTTTGCGTGGATGATTTTAATCAGCAGCAACTGAAGTGGTTCTATTAAGATGCTATTTTATTCTGTTGACCAGCAAATTTGTGTTTCACCACTTAAGGTAGCTTTAAAATACTGTTTCAAGGTTAATTTTAGACACATGTTCAACTATGCTGGTATTCCTTAAAACATGCTATGCTGCTGCCTCCTAAAATACATTTTCCTAAAGTTGTGAGCTTATTTCTAATTTTGGTGGCTGCTTAAATTTTCCTTCATTCTGCAGAGACTTTACTTCATGTTAACTATGTTGGTATAAATCAAAAGGATGAATAGCACAGATACTTAAACTGTCAATTGGAATAGTTGTTTATACATAAAAGTAAAAATAACTTGCGCTATGTGAACCAAACCAGTCAAGGTGGATATGTGCAAATACCATTTCTAGTGCCTTAGAAAAACAGTACTGATCCAGAGTCTTAACCGAGCTATGAAACCATTGTAGAAATAGATAATCCTCTAGTTACGTATAGAAAAAGTTTAATGCAACTTCCCTTACGTGGTCTTCTAGACATGCCAGGGTAGTCCTCCGCAAATAGGGTAAATGTATGCCTCTGCTCTGTTGTGTGGAAATGATGGTACGGATTAACACTTTTTGCAAAGTAACTGCTTGGTTATTTTTTAGTTACGGGAAAACACCTAATTTGGGACTGAACCTGAACTTATCAAATGAAGTCAGTGTAGCTGGGGAAGAGCAGCCTGCTGGGTTGCCATTTTGGGCTGTGATTAAAACCAATTGAGATATTGATTGAAACAAGGTCATTGGGTGATACAATAGTGAACAATGTTCAAAATGCTACATTAGTATTTTCTACATAGCTCCTAAGAGCTCTAGGACTGATTCGTGAAGGGATTTGGGAAGTTGAACAGTTACTGTAAACTTTTACTCTTCTCCATTTCTAACCTATAAGCTTAATCATGCCTATATCATGACTGATTTTTTTTTTTAAATGGCAAAATTTAATGTCCTAGCTTGGTCTCTGAATTGTTCTATACTGTATTTTATACTCAGAAATTTGTGACTTCTCTAAGAAATGAATCTCTATGTACCAAAAGGAGAATTTGGATGTTAGCTATTTATTCTGTAACTTGAAATTGCAAACTGCAGTCATCTATTTTATGAGGAAAATGTTGGAATTGAACTTTTTAGTGATCTTTTGGTAGATGAAGTATGATTATTATGGATAACTTAGCACTGATTGTAGTGCTTCCTACATGTTTAGAGGTGCTATCACCTCACTTTTTAAAGAACAGCATAGGTGAATTTGAGTCTAATCTGGATTTACTTGTCTTTAAATGGATGTGGAGTTTCATAAACACAGGAAACTGTTGCTAGATATGTTCAGAAACAGTTTTGGCACAAAAGCAATAATACAAAATATAACCAAGGTTCTGGAGGATCTTTAAATTCCCACTGCCTGTCCTACTTTTTCTTCCATAATATCCTTTAGGCAGCATTTCAGTGCCACGCTTAAGTCCAGTGACATTTGTTAGTCATATAACATTAGCTCATACTAGTGTGATTGAATAAATAGCTTCTGAGTTCAAACTAAAAGCCACTCTGTCCTCTCCATCCAAGATAGCTGCAGATACTGTACAAGAAATGATGTTGCATATTAATGTGCTAGTCTTGTGGTCAAAAATGTATTTTACAGGTCTCTTTTGTACAGTTTTTTTCAAGGAAAGATTATGGCTCCTTGCAAATTACTGAGCCTTACGTAAACTCTTACTCTGAAAGACTTTTTGAGTAGTTCAGAAAAACTAGCGAGAAATCAAATTCTTGAATCTAACATTAAGCTGAGCTAATAAATGTTCTGGCAGTTAACTAATCGTGTTGGTTGTGAAGGAGGAATTGCTACATTGAATTAGGGGCAGGCACAGTTCCAAATTAGTTCTGGGTTGTTTGGGGGTTTTTTGCCTTTATTGCAACAAAATGGACCTGCATAGTACATAAGGAGAAACTGACTTGCAAACTTAAAGGCTTAATTATCCTATAAGGCTTAAAAATGCTACAAGAATCCTGTTTGGATGAGTTCTTCCTACAGTTAGCTGTTAAAACTTAGGGTTGTTGGAGCCAAGTTTGATACATAGATCTAGAATAAATTTATGATGCAAAAAATTGAGTCTGTTAACTTCTCTTACTTGGATTTGTAAGTAACAGTGTCTATCCTAGTTTCTTGATGTTTATGCCTAGCATACTTCTAATGCTTGCCAGCCCTTTTGGAATGAAGCATGTTAAAAAGTAGTTGAAAAATTAGTTAAGCTGTCTACGTATCTGACTTCCCAGAACATAGGAGACCGCTGTGCATGTGTGAGAACAGGAGTGAGAACTTCTCAGCTAGCCTTTTAGTATCTGCATGAAATATGTGGCACAGAGATTATAGTCATTGATTTAATCTACGTGAAGCCAGATCAGGTTTGAGCTGGAAGAAAAGATACCATGAAAAAAATGCAGGGGGGTGTTTTGTGGTAAGACTTGAAACAGTTGAGCAGTCTGGTGGAATGCCTTTTATGTCTAGGTAGTGTTTACCTTGCCTCAGCAAGGAGTGATGTAAGTGGTTTCTGGAGGTTTCTTCCAGCCCTGTGTTTCTGATGCTGAGTATGGTAGGGTGGACTACAGTATTAAGGAAGGAATGAGTTCAAGCATTGCAACTCAGATGGCTTCTTCCTTTCCGGCTGTGCTTCAGCCGTTTCACCCCTGATTGCATGTGGGAGCTGGGATCTTCAGAAAGGCTGGAAAAAAGGAGACAGGTTGTCTTGACATCGTTCTGCTCTCTGGTGTTGTGTGGGGGTTTCCTACACATGTGTGGATATATAGCAGGCTTCTTCCTGTAACACTCACACACTCATGCATGCTCTCACTCTCACACACACTCATGCCCCCCCCCCCCCCCCAAGTCTTTTCCTGGATGTGAAGATAACCCATGTCTAAATATCTGCTAACAGGGAAATTGGCAGCCCTGAGTGTATCCAAGAAGGATGTGGAGGTAAGAAGAAGGGATCAGGATTTGCACTGGGGAGGCAATTAATGGGATGTGGGAAGGACTTGCAAATGGTATGAACTAATCATGGTGGGATTCCCTGTCCCAGTTGACTCTGGGCCCTGACTCTGTAGACAGAAGCTGCAGAACAAAGGGCAAAAATATGCCATGTCCTGTACTTGTGATGAAGCAGTAGAGGGCACCAGACAACAAGGAGCAACTTCTTGTACAGGAGGTGGAAATGGAGAGAAAAAACAGAAGAGAGAAAATAGGAGCAGAGAGGAGTGAGGAACATCGGTCTTAAACATCACTCTGTGCTTGGTTCTCTGGGCGGGTATGCATTTCGGGGATGACAAGGCACAGCTGCAACTATAAGAAAGTATGCAGGAAAAAAGAGGACTGCTTCAGATGTCTCTTTGCCTACTCAGAGCAATACCTGAACTAGAAACTTACTTAAACGTAAACCCCTTATGTAACCGTAATTGACAGCTTCCAATATAGCAATTTTTTTTTCCTTGAAAAGATAGGAAATTCAAAGATTTAAGGTTGCCTGTGGTGTATATGATGAACTGATCTAGCAAAATTCAAATGCCTAAACCAAGGATAATAGATTGAGATATAGTTCACAAAGTTTAACTCGGTCCTTACTGGCCAAGGCATCAGCCCACCATAACACATCTTCATGCAATTACTTTCCATCCTGTTGCCATCTTTGTCCTTAGAAATGGATGACTCGCTGCAGTGTGGTGTGGTTTTTTTTTTAAGGTGGATGAAGAGTTGTTTTGTTAGTGTACGTACGGCAATCCCTCTCATATCAAAACATCCATGCTCTACGCTTTACATTATTAGTACAATAAACTAGTTCTACCATCTTCCCCCTCCTTTTCTTTTTGCTCAGACAGTGTTATGTAGCACTGTATGGTTAACTAGCATGTGTCAGGCTCTGTCCTAGTTCAGAACAAGCTAAGAAATCAAGCATCAGTATTGCTCTTGGTTATTTAGAAAATAACCAGAACAACCCTGATCCACTGGTAGTCTAGCTGGTGCATGTCACAGTTGTCTTCTGTCAATTGCATAGCATTTCAAATTTGTTAATTTAGTTTGCGGTCATGTCTGATTGTATGGTGGGCTTATTAATATTTTTATCTTTGTAGTTGATGTGTGGCTCATATTCATGCTTGATATGTACTAGCTAGATGAAAACCTAATTCAATTCTAGATGTTACGGTTCCAGTAAACTTGACTAAATCTATTGTGAATGCAATATTAAGACAAAATCACTTTGTATATTAAGTGCTCAAAACTCAACTAGTGTTTCTGTAAGATAGGCCTGTGGTACGTAAGCTAAAAAGTGTTATGGGCTCAATGCTGAAATTTCAGAGTATTAGTCAGGCTTGCATGTGTACTATGCATTTAACAGGCAGACATCTGTCTGATACATTGATTACACACTTAACGTTCAAGTTTGGGACTTCTTTAAGTCCTTTGTAAAGCATGACTTGTAAAGATTATCCCTTCCAATCTTCTAACCTGCTAGAAAATTTGGACGTTGTTATTTTGAAGTGTTTTTTAAATTCTTTCCTGCCATCATTACTGACTTTGCCAATGCACCGCTACTAGGGTTGACAAAATGTGTGGCCATTTGGCATCATCTCACCCAGTACTAACTTTGTCATTATCAAGACTGGAAAAGAAACAGCTACTGGTGAAATGACAAAGAAATGTAACGCTAAGACAGCGTAGGGCACAGTTCAAGAGAGTCTTGATCACCGGACTTTCCTTCAAAACTTGCTCTTTAAAAAATGCACAGGCTGGTTGATCGGGCAGTTGCAGCGATGACATAAGTTGAGCTAACACTCATCTTTGTGCTTTTATTTTGGAAGCCACCAGCAATTTGGAAGGTAATGCATTTTCTCAGAGGTAGTTTAGGTATCTTTACAACATCATAATCTAGCTCCTTGCCAAGCTTCAGCATAAGGTTAATGTAGGTTTTAAAACATACTCACATTTCTGAAGATTAGGGCTAATGCAACATGGAGATTCTGTATGCTTAATCATTATACTAACAGATCATACCAAATTACTGGCAAATGAAAATGTGTCATTAACATGCTTCCTCTAGGGGGAAAAGCACTGTGTTCCAGGCGATCAGTAATGCATTTGATAATGTCCTAAAACAGTTGTACAAACTTGAGAGCCATATTCCATAGGACAGGTGACATCTTAGGGAAAGAAAGACACATCAGTGTTAATCACTCGGATGAAGGCATGTTTTTGGTTGAGAAATACTAAGGCTTTAGTGGATGGTTTTGATAGGCATGTACCCACGGGGAACCTAGTTCAAAGGCTTTTATGTGGGTAAGAGTCTGGGGTAGGAACTGGAAAGATGATGTACTGAGGCTTATCTAGGAGCCTTAGTGCAATGTCACGCTTGGATTGTTGGTGTTTTGCATGCCTTGGATTCATGGCTGCCCCCAGTGCCTCCTGATTGCAGGGAGAGCTCTTTCTCCCTCATGAAAAGATGGCAGGGGCATGCTCATAACCCAACAGAAGAAGTCCGGACCATCACACTGTAGGGCTTGCTACACTCTGTGGGTTATCACTTCAGAGCCTGAAAGAGTATGAAGTATGTGTCAGATTAACTGGCAAGGAGTAGGCTGGCATCTACCTTCGGAAGAACCCATGTGTGGAAGGAGTTAAGGACTGCTTCGGGTTGCTGAGCCTTTTGTGGAGATTGTGCAAAAGCTCATTTAGCAAGGTGTGTGGTTGGAAAACTGGCCTTGCTTGCTATCGCTTGGTTTCTTCCCAGTCACCTGTATCTGCAGGTTTCCTCTTCCACCCCTGTTTCTGTGTAAAGTATGCTGTAACGAAATGGCACTCTGGTTCATGCTCTGTTTGTTGTGTCAACAAGCAGGAAGCTAATAAAGAGCTGCATGTGGCATGTTATAGTTTCTAGGTAACAGCTTTAGGCTGCAGGACTCCGGCGTGGTCCGTAAACATTTGGTTTCGTACCTAATAGTCAGCATTGTAACGGACAGGGAAGTGTTTGACATGCTAAATAGGTTTTGCTTCAGAAGAGACTTGCTCCTACCAGTGTGAAACCCTGTGTGACCAGTGCTGCAAGATATGTGTGTGTTAAGCATGCGATAAAAACATTAAACAAGCGTAGAGCTCTTTGAAGTACGTAAATACATCTGAGATTTCCCTTTCCTTTTTGCTATTGTGTGTATAAAGAAAATAGCCAGTTCTGTGGCTAGAAGCGAGGAACGAAAAGGGATAGATTTAAAATGCTGTGCTGAGGCTAGAAGTCAGTGCTATAATACTGTAAGTCAACAGATGAGTTGGCATGAGTGGACAGACACAGACTTCAGAAACCATACTTCAAACTGAATGCCTAGAATATGTGATGATTCTGCACTCCCCTTCCAGGCTGTACAGAATTTAAAAAATATACGCTGAAAAACCTTTGTACCCCTGCAAAGAAAGGCAGAGGGATTTCTGCTGTGTTACGTTTTAATCCTGCTGAGTCAGTTTAAGCATCTAGATCAGGTTTTACCTGTCTGCAGTTAAACTTTGTTCAGTTCTTGCAACCTTTTTAAAAGTCTCTGTGGTGGTGGTTGTTTGTTTTGTTCAGAACAACTTGATTTTATGACAGCTAAAATAAGCTGATGTTCCTGGACACGGGCTAGTGCCTAACCTTAAAGAAGGGAAACTGAAGATGTTACAGTAAGAGTAAAGGAAAGGGAGAGCTGATGTGCTGCTTTAGGAAGCATTTAGTTGTCATCTTGGGCTTCAGACCATGTTGTTGTGGAGGGAGATGCAAGATAAGTGCTGTTTCTCTTCCCCCAGCTGCTTTGAGACAAGACCAGCTAAATTAAGTAGCTAGAAAAGTTCCTGAGGTACAGCAGCATCTTAAGAATTTCAGTTGGGCAAATTATGCAGGCATAACTCTGAAAAATGAAGTCACTTGGCTGTGGACTAGAACTGGCTCATGACTGGTGTGCTTGAAGTGTGAACAGAGCAAGTTGGGGCTGTCTGCACCAGCTTATACAGGCAGGCCTGAGGCAGAGCTTAGAAACAAAACATCACTTCTTCAGGAGTCTGTGTTTGTACAGTCACCAGCCTGGACTCTGAGAGGCACAGCAAGAAGGTGCATGTTTGGCACTTGCCAAGCTGGATGCAGGCAAAAATTACAGTTGACCAAGCTGTGGAGCGGCTGGGGATGTTGGAAGACTTCCATCCAAGTCTAGCCTGTCAGGCCCTCTGCAGACACCGTTAATTTGGTTTTGTGACTGCTTTCCCTGTATATCTGTCTGAAAGTGCTTCCTGGGTTTATAGCCCAGAGCAGGAGTTTTGAAAGAATTTAGGGTGGTAATTTACAGCTAGCCAAATTTCCAGGTCCTCTCAAAGATAATGTATGTACCACTGCAGATTAAACTCAACAGCTTCTTTATTTGTATGGATGTGCTTAAGTCTCCCTCTCTGAAGTTCTGTAGCTTGTCACGAGGCAAACTTTAAAATCAAAGCTGCGAGATCAAATGGTTGATTGGTCTTTCTGTTGCATTACTCGAATAACTTGTACGCATTGCGGTAGGGGGGAAGGCAGTGGGGGAGGATGGTGGCAGAATTGTAGAGTTTTTTTGAGGCTTCAGAACTAGCTGTGTAAAGATTAACATATAAGGCAAAGTTATGTACTCGCTTATGGGCTGGTTCAGATGCGAGACTGAGATTTGATAACCCCTGAAGGAAAAAAACCCAGAATCAGACCCATGGGTCACACAGTACTGCATCAATGGGACTAGCTTGCTTACAGGAGGAGAAGATAAAGCATCTAGAGTAGAGGTCAGCAGTGTAGGTCTGTGTTCTTCAGGCTCTAATAAAAACAGGTGGACCTTCAAGTTTACTTTAGTATTTATTGGTGTATCTGGAGAAATTTGATCCAGCTCAAAACTCCACTGAAAACAGTTAGCTGTGTTTCATGACTGTTAATATTGTACAGGATACATGTTTTCTAATGCTTTCCATAACTTGGTTCAGTGTGTGTTGTGGGATGTTGACAGCATTTCCTTACCTCTATTTCAATATTTTAGTTGTCATTTGGCTGATTTTATAAATATGAGTATATATCTAGTTTGCAAGGTTACATTCTTGTCCAAGTGTTCTCTCCTATTATATGCAGCAAGTACTCTGTTCTGTAGCCCTCTCTAGTTCTTGCTGTCTCTTTTCATTTTTAATTTGGTCTTTCTCCTTAATTCTCAAACTCTTCGCCAGCGTAATGCCATGAAGTCCAAGGGTGGGGTGTTTTTTGTTGTGGGGGGGCGGGGGGGGCTTGTCAGTGGGGAAGTGTGTGTTCTGTTACCAATTATAATTAGGTGTAAACCAGACTTTCTGAAAAAGGGAAAAGTCAATATATATAGATGCAACTAGATGATTCCTCTTTCATGTTTGGGAAGTGAAAATACCTGGTTGCTGTTTTAAGTCTCACCCCAGTCCTAGTTGTACAAACTAGTCAGCCTCACAGAACATGAAACCACCCTAAAGGTCAAAGTAATGAATTTTTTTGTATGATTCACTGTAAGCTTTCTGTAAATTCTTTTGTTTAATATTTCAAATGTGTTGTATTACTTAACTCTAAAATATAACTGTTACTGTGGTTTAGTGAGTTTCTGTGCTGACTTCAAAACTATGCATGGTGCTTTTCTTAGATGTTTTAACTTCATGGATTTTATTCTTACAATATTAGAGCTATAGAAATAGGGATGTTTTGTGTTTGCTGGTAGCTAATTGTGTAAAATATTCTGTGTTTCCCAAAAGAAATACTTTAAAAAGAAAACAAAAGACCCCCAAAACCCCAAATATATCCCACCCAAGTAGACCAGATTTTATTTTAAATAATGTTTTTTTTGTTTCGCTCTAATCATTAATTTACTCTTGAGAGGAAATCCTCATCAGGGTTTGATTTCTGTTAGTCTATGAAACCAGGAAGTTTTTTTCCTAAACAGGAGAAAACATTAAGATACTTGAGATGCATCAAGGGTAGAGGCATCTTAGCTGGAGCAGGAGCTGATGTGGGTAGTAGCAGAAATGGGTAGTTCTGAGATGATGAATTCTAGGTAGGGAAACTTGTGCATTGATGAAAGCTATTGTCCATGTGTCATTATCTACCAAGTATTCCTGTTGAGAGACAGGTTGTAAAATTCAGAGTACCAGCAACCTCTGTAGACTTTCAATTTGCTTTGTAGTATCTACCTACAAATTTAATTTTAGGTAACTTTGCAAGAGTGTCTTCCACAGTGGAGAAGAGTAAAGGAAACCTGCCTGGAAGCAATGTGAAGAGGGTGATCTTTACAAATCACCAGAGTCCTTAGTGATCAGGCCTCTTAGCTTGAGTGAGGAATGTACCAAACACATTGATTACGTTCTGGATGGAATTGATGTATTCATATAGAGCAAGAGACCAGTTTCCAAGGACAGCTTTTCTTCACAGTGTACTACATTATAGCAGAGAGCACTTAGCAATTAGCGTGGGTGTGCACACATGTAGAAAGGAGGCTGCAGCCTTTGGATTTGGTGATGTTGGACAGGAATGACAATTGCAGCACCTAGTTTAGTCACCCGAGCTTTGTCAGCTAGGCTTTCCATGTATTTTATAGAGAAGGGCTTCCCTCAAGCCCTCCTTGATGTCCCAGTTAAGATTCTGCTCTGAGTCACTGCCTGGAGGAGCCTGTTCCTCTACAGAGGGACCATGGGGTATCAGTTGGATACTTCCTTTTTTTACCCCAAGACCATCTTTTTTTTTTTTTTTAACCCAGCTGAAATCACTGCATGCACTCTTCATGGAATTACACATTTAAAATCACCAGAAAATGAAACTTATGCAGGATGGCACGTTGAGCTGTTCCTCTTGGTATAAGCACAGGATCCCTGTTGGCTACCAAAAGCTGTCAGAAAGATTTAGATCTTGGATGGTTACATCTATGAGCCTGGTGAATACCCTCCCTCTCACAGAGAGGGACCTGTTCTCCACCTGTATCATAACTGAACCAGTGGAAATCAATTCAGCTGGATTCTTGTTTGCTGCCAGGAAGTGTCCGACAAGGTCTTTGCATGTGCTTCACCTCCGTTGGTGACATTTTTAGGAACCGCTAAGATATGGTGAAGGTTGGAATGAAGAGTTATACTGCTGAACTGAATTACTGCAGGTGTTGGTCTAGGGATGCAGAAATATTGCTAGTGCTTATAGCTGGCTCTCTTCACCTGCCTAAATCTTTTGTCAAAGATGTTACCTGGATTCAAACTTCAGATTGTGCTTCTGCAGTCTGTTTTGTGTACTGGTCTTCAGTGGTGACTGCATGTGAATAATAATACTTAGGAGCTCTCGGGATAGCTATTCAGCTAGAAATGGGGGAAGAGGCTGAGGGGGGAAGAAACTACACCTGTGGCCTGTAGCTGTGTTGGGGAAATCCCATCAGAAAGCCCATGTCTGGCCTTCTGGCAGGTGATACGGAGACTTGGAAAGAAGGTCCACCATCAGTGTTGTGTCCACCAGGGGCTGTGATACCACTGCAATAGCAGGACAGCTGGGGGATACCTGCAAGCTATGAGGTGCTCTGTGTGGAGGATGTTTCTCTGATACCTTCCTGGTCCCATGAGTATGCCTGGACTAGTGTAGGAGGTGAACTGGCATGTGAGCAGTAAACTTTCATTGCAAGCGGAACTCCCCAGACTGGCTTTTTGGCCAGCAGCATTGTGGTGGGTTGGAAATCTTGCATCTGTGCACGCATGGACTATTGTCATTCTTCATGATGCTTCCCAGCCCAAAACGGTGCTGACAGGGGTTATTGCAATTTCAGATGGATAGCGTAGGTCCTCTGCTCTGGGGTCTCTTTGGGATCATCACTGTCTCCGAAAGCATCCTGGCGTCACGACAGGGCCAAAGGTGTGATGTAAAAGCTCTTCTGAGTTCTAATTTGTGTACTGCTCTGAGTCCTGCTCTGCTGAGTGTTGTACTGAATACTAGCTCGCCTCTTTGAAGGCAGAGACTGACACCTTCCGTAGACCAAGATCTATGTTGTGCTGGTCACTTTTTCCAAACTGAATCCAATGACGGGGTAATTAAATCGCTGTGTAACAAAACAGCTAACAGCCTGGTGTCGTTAATCTACCTGTTTTTACATGGAGCCTAGACCCGTTGTGAGTTCTGTGCTTATAAGTAAGAAGCCTTAGCTTTTACAGAGAAAAGTTAACACTCAGACCTGGTAGCTAAAAGGCTTTATCTCCTTAACCTGCCAGAAATATCTCATTAGTCAGTTTTCCCATATTGCTCTGTTAACTGTTTCTTGTTTGTGGACTAGAGGGCTTTCTCAGTATCTGGGTTCCTCCAGAGATTGCTAAAAGAGCATTGCTTGTTGTGGGAATGAGGAGGGCGTTCAGTGGGAGTGGGGCAATGTCCAATGTGCTCATAGGTGTACTCCTGAACTCTCACTGCAAACATTAGCAGAAGGACAGGTGCATAATCACCTTGTTGAATATACAATTGAAATAACTAAGAGCTGTTGAACTGCTCAGCTTTCAGCTCCTGCAGGCAATTCAGCTTCCTTTTGAGCCTTTGTGTTGGAAAGGAAGGGCCGCTGAGTTCTTGCAGGGTGTTTGGCTGCATTGCAACAAACCTGGTTACTGATGCCCAGGCATACTTTGATTGATGCACAGATCAAATGACTGTTGGGAGTGGCTTTCGCGGTGACGTCCCATGTACAATGATGTCAGCAAAAGATTTTTAAAAATTCAGGTGTGGCATAATCTGCCAATTAAACTGATTAGTGCTCTGGCTGAGTCCTGAGAAGGCGCTCTGGCTCTAGAGCCCTGCTTATTGAAGTATTTTATTTAGTGCCCTTGTCTCACCTTGTACTAGACTTTTTCCTAGTACCTTCACTGCAGCACGCTGTAAATTGAGGTAGGATACCACGCCAAGGGCTATGTACTAGCTCTCTTGCTATCCGGGGAAATCTACCAGCTCACAAATGTCCCTGACTGCTTGGAAGCTGTGACACTGGAAGAGGTCCTGCGACTCCCGTGGGATCAGGATGGAGTGCCTTGCTGCTCTGTTGGCAGAAGTGAAAGCTAGCCAGGAGGCAATGCAGGCTGGACAGAAGGAACTAAAGCATGACGTGGAAACATCTCAAAAGGAAATCAGAACAGTGTTAGCACTGCAGAGGAGCCAGCAACAGGTGAAAGAAGATCTCAAAGCGGAGGTGAAGTCCACTCACCTGGATATAAGAACGGTGCTTGAGGAAATCCAGCTAGTAAGAGAAGAAATGGAAGCTCGATTAAATACTCAGGCTGATCTGGTCTTACTGATCAAAGAAGTGAGCACCAATTTAACATGTGTAGACAAGGCTTTCCAGAAAATGGAGGAGAGGCAGAAAGTTTTTACCAGCCTGCATCTTCCTACAAGAGAAAATGCTGAGCAAGGATTTTTCTTTGAAAAATGCTTACACGAGACACACATGGGTTTTGAAAAACCTGTGGAAGCTAACAGTTTGGATGAGGAATGTGAAAAGAAGGTGCTTAGGGGTAAGATAATGGTGACTGCTAAAGCGTGGGGAGAGAAGTGAGGTTGTTCCTACTTGTGCTTGTCAAGTAGTTTGTTTAGGCTATTTGGAATGCTTTTAAAAAATCTAATTTTTTAGAAATTGAATCTCTTGTTTAAAGAAAATAATTTCTAGCTAGTGTAGATGTTACTATACAGACCTTCCTAGTACATGATAAGCAAAGGAAGTCTTCGATTTGGCTCTACAAACCAAAAAGTGGGTGATAGATGTTTCATCTGGTAATGGATAGAGAGGCTCAGGAAACCAGCAGTACCAGGCAAGTTCTGAGGTAGCCAGCCAGTCAAGTACAATGTCAAGTACTGGGCCATACCTGAGTACTTAAATGTAACTTTATGGAACACACCCTAATATGCAGACAGTTGTGTATTTCTTGTTTCAGAATGCCTATTAACTAGAGAAGCTATGTATGGGAAACAGTTTGCTTTATGGAAAAGCTTGGTATGGGTCTAATATTCTCCCCAAAGAACTGGAGTCCACAGCTGCCATCTGTGTAGCGACCACAGAGGGAGTTGGGAGGATTTCTGGACCTTTTCCAAGGTCATGGGGTAGTCTTTTTGCCAGCGAGATATCAAATCTTCTGTGAATGATTCCGTGATCACAAGGCTCAGTCTTTGCAAAATCACTGCTAACTTTTTTTTTAATGGTATGAAGAAGGATAAGACCTTAGATGGTTACTGTGCTATATATGGTACTTGAGAATCTGATTTCTAGTCTTCAGAAATCGAGCATTTCAACTAGACTTGGTACAGTGGTTTTGAGCCTGTTGGAGAGGAGTCCAGAACCTAACTTAAGGGTGAAAATTGTTTGACTTTACAAGTCTGACTATATAAAGGTGGCAAGTAAAAAGGCCAAAGTGAGGAGGACTTGGGCTGGTAACCAGTACTGTCTTTAATTTAGAGTCCATCACTGATGTGTTGTATCAGTAATTAGACTTCTGATGCTTTGTTTTAATGAAAGCATGGCTTTTGTTTTGACATCACAGCATGCCTTCTGTACAAATCTGGAAACAATCTGTCATTGCCCAGAGGTATGCAGGCCATAAATAAGCATTGGAGTGTCGCTGGTGTTAATCTGTAGAGGCAGTTCATGCTACAGAGGGTTCATGCTAGCAGAGAAATGCGTTTCAACATTTGAAGTGGCTGTGTATAGCACATGTCTATGATAAAATTGCCAACAGGAATGTCACTGAATTTCTCTAGAGCACGTTTTTTGTTCAGCTTTTTTTAGTATAATATCCAGGGTTAGCTTGGTTGGATGTTTGAATGAGCTTCTAGGAAAAGACTTGGTAGTTTGGGCACCACGATAAAAGCAATGATGTGAAACTGGCAAACTGATAAAGGCTGGCTGAACTTTGGAAACAGTGGATATCTGCAGTCTTTTGTGTCATTTGTGGTTAGCTGTTCTATCACTTTATTTAAATGAAATAACTTCATTAGGTAAGAGTATGTGATGTAACTTTTTCCCAGAATAAAAATTGTCTGCAAACATTTGTTCAGGTTTAACACAGCTCTGTTAGGGTCCTACAAATGGATGTAAAAGTCATTTCATATAGTTAATTAGATGATGATATTAGCATCTGTATCAGTGAATTTACCCAGTACCCTTAAATCAAGAAGAGTGTTCTAGTTCTGTATTGTAAGTGGAGCATTCAGGAAGGGAGGTGGAATATATGAGAGAGTAGGAGTGAGCCAGTAGGGCAGGGAAGGACTGACTGTACATGTATATTCTCTAGTCCCTGCTCTTTTTTCCTCTCCCCTTGATTATTGTCTCTTGTGATTTTTTTGAAGGAGCTTCAGAAGGCCAGTGTTTTCCTAAACACAGTATTCTCCATAAGATTGCTGGAAATCTGTGATGGTTGCTCTTAAATGTGAACTGTCATTCATTTAAAGAGGTCTACTCAAAGGACATTGTTACGTCTGCACTGCGAGAAAAGAAGTGGTCACATTAGTTAAACTGGTGGTTAAAATAAGCTAACATGAACTGGCAGCCAAGCTCGATCTTTCTTTCCCTACAGATTTGTATTTTGATTTGGGTTATCGTGTTGATATGCCTTTTAACAGCTCTACTATTAAACTCCATGACAGTATGTTTCTCATTGAAAATATACGCTTTAACAGTCAGCATCTCTGAGCAAAAGTGTAGTGAAATCTCCAGTAATACAGGAGCATCTGAACATGATAAAGCAATATGCTGACAATTCTCTAACTATGCAGGATGACAGAAAATCCTGCCTAGAGAGGATTTATTTGGAAAATTAATAGGCTCGGGAGGCACTTTATACTCAGCTCAGTAAGAGGGGCACAGAGGACATCAGGATTTTGAACAGGAAACTTGTTTTCAGATGCTTTGAAAACAAGTGAAGGCTGTGCAAGACTGATGTATTAATGCAATAGTTGATGTGTCAGCCAGACTAACATTAACTGAGAATCAAAGCTTTTGTTATTAATACTGTCTCCAGTTGTGTGATTGAACTTTACAATGTTAGGACTATTCCAGAGCCACTTGACAACCTTCAAACCAGGTGCTTGAGCTTCAGAAAGGATTCATGAGCAACTACTTCTATTTGGTTAGTTTGTCCCCTGTTTTTCCGCATGTGGCTATTTTTCTTTTCTCCAAATCTCACCTCTCAGTTTTTCTCACTTTATCTTGAAGAAATCTTGTTAAGTTGAAACTGTACAAAGTAATCTGCTTAGATGTCTTCATTAAATTGCCAAGGGATATTTATGCATTGCATCAGCCTTTTATTGCAAAAGTGTTTGCTCGTTCCCCGTGTGATCAAACGGGGAAGACTGGCCCTATCTGCACAGCAGTACTGCACTACCTTTCCAGTCTGAAGACAGCAGAGAAACCCGTAAGTGCCGCAGTGTTTACGAGTCAAGCCTGGATTATGTCATGTGGTTTCCTCTGACATGAGATGATTGTGTACTGTGAAGGGATTGAGGTTGCTACATAACTAGGAATATTAAATCAACGATGTAATTCTTGGATCGTGAATAGTGGCAGGGCAACCTTGAAATATATTACGTTTTAGAGCATTTTTTAAAGTCTCATCCTTGCGACTGAAACTGCTGACGCTAAGAAATGCTGCAAGATCTCTAGTTAATAAAGCTCAAACCTGAGCTGCAGAGAGGGGAGTTTTTGCAATGAAAATCTTGAAAGGAAGAAAAAGACCAAATAAACGTAGGGGAAAATGGGTTTGTATTCAGCAATACTTTAGAGTGCAGGAAATATGAAATCTATGTTGCAAACAAAAGTGGTCAGCTCTTATGTTAGAAATAAGTTACTGGATAGGTAGGATGACAGATCTTGCGTTTTATGAAAATATTTATTCAAAGCACAGTGTGAAGAATATGCTGAAAAGTAAGCCACAGAATACATGAAGGTAAGGATGAAGTGCAAAACATTGTATACAAGGTTATGGTGCTAGAAATTAACCTGGCAGCGAGTGTCTGCTCAGCAGTGCTACTGAAATAACCTTTTCTCCTAGTTTATATTTCAGGAAGTGTTTATAAGAATTTATAACTGCTTTCTTTTGCACCTGTCTTAAGTTTTGGTGAGACTTCAACATAAAGTGCATATTAATTAGTTGTTGTTGTTGTTGTTGTTGTTGTTGTTTTAGTTGACAAGGGCAAGCAGCGGAGTCCCAGGAGCTCATGCATACAGACTCAGGCCTCCACAGATGTGCATTTGCCTGGCACAAAACCAGCCGAGTTGACACAATACAAAACAAAATGTGAGACCCAAAGTGGAATCATCCTGCAGCTGAAAAAATTCCTGACAAGCAGTAACCAGAAGTTTGAAGCATTAACAGTTGTGATCCAGCACCTGCAGTCTGAGGTAAAAACTCACAGCTAATCAATTTCGGCTTTAATTTGTTGAACTCTTCTCAACAAGGGCTTCTGAAAATATTAATAATACCAATACATAACATCTGTATTTCCATTCCAATGATTTCTGTTTTCCTGTGGAGGTAGCAGTAAACCTGCTCCTGGCATCAGTTGGATAGAAAAAATAAAACCCCTGACACTGAGTTTTATGGCCTGTTTGCAGCTTCACATCCTTTATAGAAGAGAAGCTTTTAAATATTTGTAGTCAGAGAGTCCTTCAGACTTGAGTACCTTTCCAAGTATATACTTCAAGTTCTGCCCTTGCAGGAAAGATTAAGTTCAACAGATAATCTGCATGACCTTGCTTTGTTATCTGACATTGGATAGAAGAGTATATAAGGGGTAGATATGTTTTTGAGCTATTCAGAATAAAGTGTGAGTTATAATGGTTGTATTTATTGAATCCTGCATTATTGGTGGTGTCTTAAACTTATCAACATTTCATTTAAAAAAAAAAAAAGAAATGCACCTGGAATTTAGAGTGGAATTAATCTGATGTGGTTTAATGTTTATTTGTTGTAGTCTGACATACATAATGACCTAATCAGTTTGATACTACACTAGAAACTTTTGGTCTGCTTTGAAAACTTCCGAGAAGAAAAATCTTAAGTTAAGGAAATTACAACAGTTATGGATTTATGCTGCAACAGTTGATGCAGGCTTTAATAGCAGTTTCTCTTGCGTTTATAACTAATGTTCCAAGATTGGTATAAATTTTATTTCAGCTGTTCTGATATGGGGTGACTTTTATAGTCTGGTATACAAAAAAGCACTGAGTTGTCTTAGTATGCTGACAGAAATGTAACATTCTCTTTTTGTGGGATAGTATCTGATCACTGTCATTTAATCTAAAAATACTGCATTTAAGTCCAAGTCTCGTTCAACTTGCTGAGAGCAGTGGTTCTTAGCCAGTTTTGTGGATTTGGTTTGGTTGAGTTTTTTAAACTCTTGATTAGAACACCTTTCTCTTCTGAGGAACTAGTTTAAGATCTTCAGAGCAATTTGATACAGGATTTTTGGATGCCTGTCATCTAATATGAAATTGTGAAACTTATATGTGAAATTCTCACTGCTAAACTTCTGTGCAGTCTTCTAATTACTGTATAATAAGCACCTTGATTTTTTGGTAACTTCTATAATTAAATGTCTTGGCCTAGATTCTTCTCTCAAATATTTTGTATTGCAACTTTTTAAAATTCAGGAATACTTTATCAATGTAATATTTAGTGAGAAGAAGCCTGTCATACATACTTACTGCTTCCAGGCTATTTTACAGATAACTTAGTCTAAACATGGTGGTGTGTGGTTTTGTTTGTTTGGTTTTTTAGAATAATGGTAGTGGCTATTTAAAAAAAAGAAAAGAAAAGGGAAAAAAAAAGTGGTGTTGAAAATGGAGGGAAGAGAACTGTGTGGAGGAAACTAGTAATTTTGTTCCTTCTTCCTCTTCATTATTCTTTTGCAGATGGAAATAAAAAAGAAATTTTACTTCTATCAAATTGTATAAAATGAGTCTTGGAGAGTTAAGTCTAAACACATGAAACCGGGCTAAATATGACATATTGATGTACTGTCATACCAGTTATTGGTATTGATGTTGTTCTCTCCTTTCCCAGGATACGACAATGCTTGGTGAACAGTCACTGTCTTATTCTTGTGTACTTAACCATAGGGGTGAGAAGGACTTTTCTGCCATGGCTGGTGTAAGGAATACTCAGAATCTGGTAGTTAGTTGAGGGAAACATCCTGTAGGATTTCTGTGTTTTAGGAACACTGAAGAGTTGTTTTGGTTCTGTTTGTTGGTTTGTTTTGGGTTTGTTTGTTTGTTTTTTTTTTCCTTTCTGGTGAGGTGTGGAGTCTGGTATAGCTAACTTAATCTCAACTGGCCAGATGCTTGTTTTTCTGAAGTTTCCCTAGGGGACCCCTTTGATGTTGTTTCCTAACTCTTTGGGTAAACTTGGGGAGTTAGGTTTTAGCTTGTAAGGCAGGGGCTCGTAGCTTAACTACTGCAGAGCCAACTGAAAGTAGCTTCAGCTTTTCTGGTTTAAAAAAAATAAAATAAATCATGCTTAGCTGATTACATGAAGAACAAAACTGGGCTTCCATTCCTCACAGTAGAGCAAGTGTGAAGTGACATGATGCAGTGTAACCTGATGAAACAGCTTGCTGTAACCAAAGGAAGGTCCTGCTCTGGACTCCGCTGATGCTGGTCTGTCCCTGCAGAAGGCTGATTCAGCTTGCAACTACCAGAAAGCTAACCCAGCCAAAGAGAGAGCATTTCTTTGCCAGGTTAGCAATGTGAACCATCCTAATGTGTGGTCAGAGCCAGTGCGAGGGTGAGATAGGGTCAAGGACAGGCTGCCTGGCCAAATAGAGAAAAGAGCTGGAGTGAGCTGTTAGGTCACTTTGAGGCTGTGCAGCCCGGCCCGAGCCTCTTGGCAAAACCTACCCCAGCCCCTCTTGCTTTCCCTGCAAAGCTGAAGTTACTGGGAGGTGATTCAGCTGTTGGGTTTGCTTTCCTTTTTTTTTTTTTTTTCAAGAGGTCCCAGTGCATTTCTGCACAAAAGTTTAAAGTTGCTTCTTATGAGCTCATTTGAAATGGGATATAGCTGTGAACGAAATCAGGACTTGCTGGCAATGACTTCTGTCGAAAATGCAGCCAGCCCATCTGGAGTGAAGTTGAGAGGCTGCTGTTGAAGGGTTAAATGAGATTGAGCAATGCTGCTGTGCTGTTTCTGGCTGAGCAGGAATCTCTGACAAAACTCTGCCTGAGCTCAAACCTGTTTGTTGCAAGCATTATCTTGGAGCTGTCAATATTAACAGCTGGTTCTGATAATACCTTCATGCTCAAGCTATCAGGGTTTGTCCAGGGGGTTTCCATGCTTAACTACCTTTACCAAGACTATTCTGAATTTAAAAATCCTAAAAACCCAATTTCTACCTCGCAGGAGCTACTGTTGTGCGGGGTTAGCACCAGATGGAAACCCTCTTGGCATCCAGAATACATGATGGCAATGAATGGTGTGGCTGGTGAGGATGCCATGCTGTACCGAGTTTTTCCGTTGTTAGTGCAGCTGTATGTGCACTAGCGGTGTTAGAAATGTGTCAAACTGTGGGCTAATCACAAAAGCAAGCTTAGTGTTTCTAGACAACTGCGCTCCCCCTGATCCCCTGATAATTCTTGTGACTTCATAACTATTTTCCTGTTTAAGTTCAAGCGAGAAAGGAAAAGTGGCAGTACAGAGGAAATGGTGGAACCAGCCATTTACAATAAGTGCATGAAGTGCCAAGGAAAGCCATCTTCCATTAACCTTCAAGTGCATTAAGCTCTGAAATTTGCACGACTGCATTTGAGTTGATCTTTTAACTTCCCCTGGTATTCATGTTGCATATTAATTTTGAATTTATTTCTTGCTCCTTCAGTAGCAGATGCATTCATGGAGGCTTTAAATACATGGTTTAGCATGTCTGCGGTAAGTCAGGCCATGGCTGCCACTCCTGCAGCCCTTCCCTCTCTTCCTTTGCCCTCATGTCTGCACGGGCTGGGCTGGTGCTTGCCTGGCCTTGAGGAGCCAGTTCAGGCATCCAGTCAGGAAGAAGAAAAAAAAATTATTATGGGTCTAGTTTTACAGGTCTGTCCATAACACCCAAAGTGTTATGGGTATGCCCCCGCGCAGTGGTTCACTGCGGGAAGGGGTAGGAGTGAAGAACCACCAGTGCTGGGGTGGGGTGAGAACATGTGTCCAAGAGGTCTGCAGCTGTGGGTAGGAGCCAGATGCTCCTACCAGGATGCCAGGAACTAAAATCCCAAACTTGGATTGTAGTTGTGATGTCTTGCAAAAGTACATCACCAGCTGATGAGACTGAGGCAGTGGCGACTCCTGCATGAGTCTCTACTTCTCACCTCCTGAGGAGCGCTCAGCCCCTTCCCCTGCCTCATGGATGTCCCCTGCCTCATGGCGCTGTGAGCGCTGCAGCTGGGATGTTTGAACCTCTAACTCACTGCCATATATAAACTCTTACATGTTTGGGGGTGGAGGGTGTTTGTTTTTAGCAGCACAGTACTAGCTTGGTTTTAAATCTGATTTTGACTGTTTAAGGGCAATCTAGTTTCGAGTGAGAAGGCTATGTATTGTTAGAGTGACTTGAACAGCTTTGTGACTGTTCAAAGTGTGAATTGACAAATATTACCTTTTCTTCCTCTCATTTTAATGCATAAATTGCCACATTCAGAACTACTCAGGCTGTTTAAAAAAACTTTAGATGGTAAGATGTTCAATTATTATAAACACCCATTTCTGTTCTTCTAGTTTAATAAATGAATCTAAGTGTTTCGAGAGCTCCCAACAGATTCTGCTGTAGAAATGAGCTTCAAATTTGTGTCTGTGCTACAGAGATGAACAGAAACTAAATTTCACTGTTGTGCTTCTCTTGGTATTTTTGTGGGAAGACTGGTATTTACAGTTCAAACTTTACTTGGGAATGACTGTGGTGACATCCTCAAGAAGTTTCCTTCATAGAGGGAAATGCCATTTGAGAGGCTGTAGAGCCTTGACAATAATATGTGGATACCACTAACTGTGGATGTGACACAGGAAGCAACATAAGTAATGTGCTAGAAATTATGTGGCTGAAACAGGCTTCAGTATTTCTGGGGGGAAATAGAAATTAACCATTAGTATATGAGCTACTATAACTGGCATTTCCTGACATGTGGATGACTGTAAGAGTCGAGATACTAGTTTTCTTGGGAACTTCTTAGCACTTTTAAAGAGTTTTTTTCCATCTTGGAATACATGGACACATGTATCAGAAATATTTGTCCTGGCCTTTGTGGAAGTTCAGCAGAAAATGTTTATATTTTTCAAATGATAAATGCGTGTCTAGCTTAAGGAGCAGAAGTACACATTGCATCGCTAAACCCAAACCCGTTTATTGTAAAAGGAAGAGTTTTGGAACAGTCATATTTCTGGCCTATAAATCCAAAATATATTGGAAGGCCTATTGTTTAGAGCAGCTGTCTTTTGAGTTAAATTTGTAGTTTTGATTTTCTAGAACCTAACATCAAACTTGGCCGGTTCTCGTTAGGATTTTCATCCAAAGTGTACTTCTGCTCTTTAAATCTGGATTCCCAAAATACGGACATAATGTTTTATAAGAGAGAATAAGGATATTTGATTTAGATAATTTTTGTGTTTCTTTAGATTTAAAAAAAAAAACCAAAACAACCCACACTTGGAACAGAAGTCAAAAGATAATATCTTGAGTTTGAGGAGTTCAAATATTTTCTGTTCAGTAGAGTGAGTAATAACACAGTAGCTTCCCCCTGTAAAGCAAACCTAGGCTCTAGCAGTTTGCACCTGATGGGTAGCTGTTGGAAAGCAAGGAAGTTTCAAATGATTCTCAGGGTCCCTGTAACACATGGCTGCTGATGGACAAGAATATTTTTGGCAACAGGTTGAAGATTTGTGAGCTGTAACATCTGGAAAAAGATTTTAATCCATTAGTTACTGTGAAACTAGGCTCTGGTGGAAATAACTTCTTAGAAGACACCTCGGTTAAGCAATTTATTGGGTACACCTGGGTATTCAGAATGGGTTACAGCTGGAGAGAATCTGGAGTTCTGTCCTATAGCTACTCCTAGTAAAAGGTGTCTTGAGAAAAGACAGTTTTGACTGAAACAAGCTTGGTGTTTCAGGCAGTCAGTGTTGCTTTCCATTAAGAAGTTGATTCTCATGACTACCATGTTATTTCTCCTAATTATTTTTTTTTTTCAAGAAGATGCAGAATTAACAACTAGCAAACTAGATGTATCTATTACAAAATCAAAATTAAAGGGAGCTGTTAAGTGGAAGAAAAGAAATAACATCTTTGCTTCTTGTTTCTCTCTTTTGTTTTGTACTGTCTTTTCAGATGAAATTCTAAACAGCCTTAAAAATGGAATGATGTAAAGAAAATACTGTAATATTGTGCTCAAGCATAGGATGTCATATTCTAACATTTCAAAGAACTTTATCAAGATAATTATAATTTTATAGACATGAGAACTTAAGTTGTGACAGTATAACTTGTCAAGGCTGCATGGGATCTGATGGAGACTTTGTCATACTCAGATGAACTGAGACAAACTTTAGAAAATACTGAGAAATAAGTAATTGCTTAAGGTAAACTTATTTTTTATGAGACTGGAATTTTTACAGGAAAGGAGGGAGTCATTCAATGTGACAAGTGAAAACTAATATTGGAGTTCAGAAACCCTGTAAAGTAGAAAACAAGCTGTTAGAGAAGTAAAGCTAAATAGCCCATATTACTACATCTGGACCTAACTTTGTAAAGCTATTGCATGAAGGTGGACATCACTTCTAATGGGAAAACAAGATCCCATATGAGAATAAGATCCCATGTAAAGCTTGTAAAAGCATAAAGAGCCCACAAGTGTACGATCTGTGTTAAATATGTAGTAACTCAAAGGAATCCTGTTTGGCTGTTTCTCTGCTTTAGTGTTTCACACACTAAACATCAGGGAATAAACATCTGATTCTCCATAAATGTACCTAGCAAATGAGAGAAGTAAAATACTAGAAATTACAGTGAGTCTCTATCAGCTAATCATAAGTGTTGTATTCTGAGGCTTAATTGAATTCTGTTTGAAGTAGTAAGTCAAGGTGAAAACTGATTGCCTATTTCATTTGGTAAGAAGGCAATGCATAACACGAACAAGGCCAAGAATAATTTGGAACTAGTCATTTCACTCTATATTTATTGATTTGAGATGGTTAATGACATTTTCACTTTATTGCAGTAATAGTCTGCTGCTCCTTTCAAAAATATACATGGAGCAGAGCGTGTAAATCCTGTTTGTTGTGCCACGTCCTTGGCTCATTTCTTTAGCTTGCTTTTGCATCCGAGTGATGTGAGAGAAATGACATTTCAAGCGTTTTTTAACTGGGGTGGGGAGCAGGTGAGCTTAAAAATTTGTTTCTAAAATTGCTGACTTCTAATTAGAAGATTTATTTAGAGGATTGGGTTTTGCCAGCAAAGAAGGAACTGCGACTGGTAGAAATACTGTAGTATAAGGAACAAAATAATATAAGCAAATGTCATACTGCAAAGTGGATATGAGTGGCCTTTTTGTTACCCCTTCATAATTACCTCCAGGCTATAGCTGATGACACGAGTGACTGGAGTTTATGCAAAGATGTGACTCAATTTCTACATTACAGCCAATGATGATGCTCATCTTTTCATGACTGGTACGGCACAAGGATGGAGTAGACTCCAGTTTCTAATGCTTTGTCTGTAAGAGGAATATCTCCTCGGATGAGGACAGACTCATCCTATATTGAGGTCTGTTGACAACTGAGACTGTACCGGTATTAAAAAACATCTAAATTATGATCTTTTCTTCCTTACAAATGAAGTTCATCTCCTGTAAGGTCTAAGTACACGTTACAGTAGTGCTTGCAAATAACTATAATTTATTATTATGTTTTTAAGATGCTCAGTATTTCTCTCTAAGTTTAATTTTAGGAGTAAGTGCTTGTGGTTTGACAGCAAATGGCTTGCAAAACTCAGGCTTTTCTTCCCCAGAATAAAATTAATTTGGCCCTATATATGACAGTAAAAGACATTTTAAGTGATTCCATTCTTAGCTGCGCTGATGAATTTCTGGTTTATGTGCTCTGAACAAATTTTATTTAGTCTGGTCTAATAAAATGCTTTTTAAAAAAGCATTGTAATGTTTCTATATTTAACACTTAATGTTCTCCTCCTGTAAGTTTTGACTCTTGAAATTACTTGTTTACAAAGTGTATTGCTGATAAAACTAGAAGGCTGATCTACAGCCATCCAGATCAGAGGTGTTTCCACCTGCCAGTTCTGCCTGTGACAGGTACAGTTGCTGCCCTTTGTGTGAGACTCAGAGCTGCCTGCCCACATACTGTGGAGTGCTTGGTACCGGCATCGTCTGGGCCTTTCTCCACTTTCTCCAGGCAGGGACCATGTCGCATCTCACCATTAAGAGGGGAACATTCCAGTATGGTCGCTGTATGTTTGTGTCATGGGGAAAAGTCCCACGACACGACCTGATTCCCTGAGATATTTCAGGACCTAGAAGTGGGTTGTGGCTGTTCCTTTGCCATGTACTAGTGCTTTGCAGTTTTTGGTTCGTGCAATGCATAATGCTTCTTCTGAACCTGTTAATGGATAGAAGATATAAGGCTTCACACAAGTACAATTTTGAGGAAGATCTGGGAAACATTAATCTGAGGATGAAAAATTTAACAAAACCATCTCGCTCAATGACGGAAGCTTGCTAAGAAGTTTGAAATGCCACATAGCTCCTGGAGGAGGTGATACATTGCATGGGGTAGACTAGGCAACTGTGATAGGTAGCTTATCACATAGATATTGGTGTGACATAGCTGCTTGAAATTAAAAAAACAACCCCCCCATATTTTGGTATATAAATGTGAACTTTTCAGTATTGGTTCTTGTGAATTCTTCTCTGTTCAGTACAACTCCAAAAGAGTACACATTTTGTTTCCAGAAGGAGTGTGGTGGTTTAAAATGTGAACTGTGATGTGTGGATAATTACTAACAGATGGGCGGTGTTAGCTTATTTGGATATGGATACTTGAAACCCATTTTCTGCCATGGTTTGCTCTTTTCCATTGAGTAGCTGTTGAAGGACTTGTAGCTCTTAATATGGAGGAAAAACTTGCAAAACGTGACTAGGGCTTTTCGGCCAAGCACAGCCTATCTGCGGCTCTCAAAGCCTTGACTTGCAGGCAGAGCATGGGGCTCCCACACCAGGGCCACCTCACTGGCCAGCAGCAGGACTGTGCTGAGAAACCTGAAATGGTTAGTCCGGCTAGTCGCACGTCCTCTCTAGGAAACATGAGTTGCCAGTTTGCCATAAAACTGCATGCTCCTGGATTTGGGGTCTGCAACGGAGCTGTAGGATGCCTGAGGAATACCCACCCATTCCAGCTTGAGAACTGCTTATAACCTGAGCTCTTGGAGGTATCTCATGTCTTTCTCATGTGAAGATTTGGTATAGGCAGGAAGATTGGCTGCTTGCGTGCTTGGTATAAATACCTTTTTTGTTCATTCTGGGATGTGGACTTTTGTAGAGCTTCCTGCTTTTAAAGCAGAGCGATGGAAACTGTTCAGATGTTGATGCATCTTCACCCTCGTTTGTATCTAAAATGACCCTAGGCTGGCCTGTTTGAATCTCAAGTTGTAGCAAAAATAGCTGGTTGCTAGCAAAAATACTCTTAAGCCTGTAACTGGGCTGTGTAACTGCCAGTAACACAAACATGAGTGAGAAATTTTTTAATTTATTCCATTCCAGACTTGGTCATTTTTGTCATCTTGAAACTGTCATGTTCTCCACCCTTGGACTTCCTCTACCTTGAATCTCTTCTTTTTCCATCCAGTTGTAGTGGGGCATACTTCACCTTCCCAATTCCTTGTTATGGGGCACACATCCCCCTGAACTCGCTTGTCAAATTTTCAAAACATGAAGGATTTTTAACTGCCTAATCTTTCACAGAACAAGAAATGACCAAGTCTCCTTCTTTATGCTGAGAATTTTATTGTAGCATCTGATAGCAGAGGTGCACCACCCTGATACTGCCTGCGGCAAAGCTTCTATCCCCAAACTCTGTTCTCGTTCCTTCCTACAGCTTCCATGTTTATGGTAGGGGGGATGTTTTGGCTAAAGGTCAACTGGATTTCTTGTGCACCTACAATAGGTTCTTTTGAAATAAGAAAAATAGGTACCAGTGTCATCCTACATGATCTTGGCATAAACTCATAAATTGTGCCAGAAACAGCTTTAAATTGGTATTGAATACCCTCCTTGAGTCTCTGACAGCTAAGTGAGGATAACTGCGATGTTATCTGGATTAATGAACAATGCTAAAATTGCTTGGTCCTGTATGCTCCCACTTGGTTCTGCTCTTTCAATTTCTGGTATTGAGTTTTCAACTAAAATCTTGTAAAGCATAAACTAGAAGGTTGCTCGATATTCCAGCCCAAAGCACTGTCTTTAAACTAAATACTGAAGATGGCCCTTACTGGATTATTCAAGTGGTCTTTGGTATTTCACTGCACTTAGATTTCAGGTCTTGGAAACTTTCATGTTTTCTTGGGGAGAGCCCCATACCTGGAGCTTCAGTTCTCAGAACTTAGATAAAAGTGTGCTAAATTAACTGCTAGTTAGTCTGACAACTTCATGTGGCTGCTTAACCCTATGAGCAACTTACTCTTCTTATTGTAGGCTGGCAGTCTCTATGGCTAGCTTTTTCTGAATAGATTCTTTAACAGGAGGTGATGATACAAGTCTGTCTGGATTTCTTGATCTGCAAAACTATGAACGGACAAGCTGGAGGTTGAGGCACAAGGTTAAACAGCACCAGTAAAAAGCAAAAGGGTTTAAGAGCAGCAGAAAGCAAGAAACATTTAAAAAAAAAAAAAATTAGTAAGGCAGTGTTATTCTACTTTATTTTGGGTTTTTAGTCTTGGACAGTGTCAGTCCTTTAGTATATTCTGATCTCATATGTCCTTTGCTTATCAAATTGCTTTAACTAAAAAACAAATACAAAATGTGTGGATCATGAAGCAGGCCTTTTGGAAACACTAACCAAAAATGTTAGCGTTTCCAAAGGGTCTGCAGCGTGGTCCAGCCACTAGGCTGAGGGGGGGAAACTTGAGATCTTTTACTAACAGAGTGGGCTGGGAGAAATCAGGTTCAAGGAAGACTTTTTGAGAATTAGAATAAAGAATGAATATGCAAACCAAGGGGAGGGGGCACATTAAAAAAAAAATAATCTAAGTGTGTTTGTACACTAATTTAGTAATGGACAGGGTTACTGTAAAAGCTTTGGAAAATCCCATCAGGAGCCCGCAGCATGAAAATAAAAGTGCTTTGGTAATTAACTTGCTTGCAAATCCACTACGTGATTGTGTCCCAGCGTGCTAGGATGTGGCTCAAATAACTCACTGCAGCATTCACATTTTCATCACTGGATGCTGTGTCCGTCGCAGGAACTGGTGTTGAACAGGAGCAAGATGACTCATCTCTCCTTCCTGAGCAGGGAGGAGCAGGGCGAGTCCTTTCAATAACTGAGCTCTCTGCTCTCCTGAGAATTTACTGTGGAGGGCGAGGCGTGGCTTTCAATCTTAGCCCACTGTCACTGTAAAAAGCTTCTAAGTGCTTAATGTAAAACTGCAACACAGCTACTTAATACCCCTACCAGTGTGTCAGTGTCCAAATAACTGTTAAGACTGCTTAAACTGTAGTGATTAAAAGGGGATCTTTCCCATACAAGGTCGAAAATACAAATGTTTCTAGTAAAGGCCCAGCCCTTTCTTCTAACCAGCCTTTTCAGCTGCAGAATTTCCTATAACTTGCAGCAGATGAGAGTGCATAGCATAAAAATTACTCATTTTGATTAGTCTTGTGTCAGATCTTAATACATGACTGGTTTCTGGGTGCTCATTCCCTCTATTTTTTTTTCTGAAGAACAGTGTGTTTTACTGCTTTATTTGTTCTGCAGGCATGCGGTGAGTATTCCCCACTGCCAGGACAGGGTGCTCTTAACTGTGCAACCTGGTGACCAAGTGCTGATGTTAGCCTGGGATTAGGCTGTGTCAAGGGTGACTGGGGGTAAACAGGGAACCTGCTGTAAAGGTGAGGTTTTCCCGGGGAAAACCAGGTGCAGGTGTGGCCCTGTCAGTGCGCGAACTCATCTACCGTGGTCAGTTGTGTAGTAGCTAATGGAAAAAGTCTAAGTGATTTTTGGGCCAGTGCATTTTTACTGTTTTTTCTCTAATGTATCCTAGCTGAAGGAAAAGCATGCAAAGTGAGTTTCAAGCTCTTTGCGTGCGCAGGGGCTATGAACATAAGCCTGGGTATTGACAGCAGCAAAGCTGCTGTATCTGTGGCTCTCCCATTCAGCTCAGGCCTCCCGTGGCTTATTTTTTGCATCAACAAATTAAGTGTGAAAGCAGTGTATAGCAAGCTCAAAACAGCTAAAAATAAGCTCCATTATCCGCAGAGAAGGGCAGTGTTCCCTTCACGATTCCGGCTGCCGTTTGAGCAAGCGGAGATTGATCGGTCTAATGTCTGGGGCTTGCCTTTCATAAAAGAAGGGCTGTGGCTTTAAGTAATCGCTGACTGCTTGTGCCAATTGCAGAAGCTGCAGTATCTGCCGCTGTCGGGAGCAATCGGCGCGGAAGTAGGATAACCTGCAGAGGCAAGGTCCAGCGTTGCTGCTTGGCTGCAGCCGGACCAGCCTGGCTGGTGGTGCTGCCACCTGCACGTCGCCTATGAGTGCCGGGGGGCTGAGCAGGGGGCTGCCGGAGCTGGAAGATGGGCTGCTCTAGCAGCAAACTGTGCCTCTATTCTCAGTGTGCTGCAGCAAGGGTAATTAGTATTTGTTTCGCAGCGCTTTTCTGATGGCAGGGAGCTGGACAGGAGCTTGGCTGTGAGCAAGGTGAAAGCGCCCCGGCAGCGGGAAGCCTGGACCTTGTCACCTCTGCAGTGCAGCCATGGGTGCAAAGTGCCTGCCACCAAGCCATGGAGTGGCTTGGCCGTGGCCGTGCCTGCGCTTCTCCCTGGGGTGCAGGTCTGGGGGCAGAGGGGCCTGGCCAGCTGCCTTCCCCTGACTGAGGCGCAGCTCCTAGGCAAAGTGGGGGATGGATGCTTCTACTTGTTTTGAGCACAGATTTGTTATGATTCTCTTATTATAAGAAACATCATCTATCTTAATTTTAAGAACCGCGAGCAGTGGGGTGGGTTGTATTCCACTTTGAACAGGGCTGTGCCTTTCCTTCGTGGAAGACTGGGCATTTAGCAAAGTTTTTGGTTCTGTGTTTAAGTAAGCTTAAGATAAATATTTAATGCATGCCTCTTTCACATATGTACTATACTCTTGTGCCCTTGACAGCCATCAGTTGATTTGTTCCGGAGGCTTATGTTGCTACACCCATCATAAAATATATAATTAATTGCTGCAAACTAGGATTTTAATTGCAGTGTTATCCTGGAAAAAGCTATTCTTTGTTTTGAAGTATAATTTCCTTAACAACAGAAGAACATCTGTGTATTTTGTAACAGCAGAACTGTTATCCTAAATGATTCATATCTTGGCTTCTTGCTCCTGCCTCTTGTTTTCCTACAGAACACATGTAAGTTAATTATTGGAAGGTGCCCTGCTCAGATCACTAGTAACCAAATGTTTGGGTTTGGTTTTTTTTTCTCTGCAGAGGGAGGAAGCACTGAAACAGCATAAAGAGTTGTCTCAAGAACTAGTTAACCTTCGAGGAGAACTAGGTAAGAATTTATTCTTGTGTTCTTCATGAGAACAGAAATGCAGCACAACAGATCTGCGGAAAGACAGATGCCCTGGTATTGTAACGGCAGTCATTTAATTCCCTGACTG